>NW_006972890.1:10269-48100 GCF_000164805.1 Carlito syrichta | reverse complement strand
TCCTATGTCAGAGGCGATCTTCCAGATGGGCCTTTACAGGCCTCAGCCATGTAGCTATAGATGTTGGCTCCCAACACCCCACCGGCCTTCTGAGGAGCCAGAATGACAGGTGCGTGCTTCCACTCCTCGCTAATTTGGAGTGGAGGGAAGAGATGAGGTCTTGCTGAGTGGCCCGGGTGCATCTCAAACCCGGAGGCTCAGGCCGGCCGCTGGTCTTGGCCTCCCAAAGTGCTGGAATGAGTAGGTTGAACCCTCTAACCCGGCCTTGATACTTCGTCAAAAACAAACCAGAAGGCCGGACGCAGTGGCCCAAGCCTGGAACCCCAGTGATCTGGGAGTCCTAATCAGGAGGATGGCTGTAGACTAGGAACTCAAGGCCAGTCCAGGCCATGCAGGGAGACCTTGTCTCTGCAGCTCATGGTGCCCATCCTCCTGGCCTCTCCAGAGGCTGAGGTGGTAGGATCACTGGAGCCCATGATTTCGAGGATGGCAATGAATGATGGTCATGTCCCTGGACCCCAGCCTGGACCACAGAACCTAACCCTCTCCCCCAAAACATGAGAATCGTACACAGATTATCAACTGCACATGGTGTGTTCAAAGGGCGACTGGCTTTAGAGTCAGAAAAAATGAGACTGGGGGAGAAGAAATGTCCCTGGGTGAGGGATGTGTCCCCAGCCTTTTTTGGTGTAAGGCCCTCATTTCCAAATTGGAGGGCCAGCCTGCCTAAGCCACATTTCTCACCCCGGAGAGGAGAGCCAGCACTAACCCATCCAGGGAGCCTCAAGAACTCCTGCACCAAAGCTGGGGAAGCCATTTGTGGGGGGTTGTGGCTGGAAGGTGCCAAGCATGGGGAACACTCTTTTGTTGGGGGAGTGTGGGGGAAACGACTGAGGGCAGAAGATTTGCAGGAGAATGGATTTCTTTGTTGACTTAGATTTTCTTTTTCTTTCTTTTTCTTCTTTCATTTTTTCTTTTCCTCTCTCTCTTTTGTTTGCTCAGTAGGTAGCCCTAGCTGCTCTCAAACCGCCCAACTCTGGCCTTTCTTTCGGCCTGGGCCACTCAAACTGCTGCAATAACAGGCTTTCCATTTGGTGAACATCCTGGTCTTCTTGCCTGTTCTTAAACACTGGAGAAGATCTTCCTTCCAAGAACTGCCCTCATCATTGTTTCTTCGGGCTTGCTTTGGTGTCAAGGGGGAGCTTGTTATGGTTCCCAGCATAGTCTCAGCTTCAGGCTCTGGCCATCTTCCCATCTCGGCCTCCCTGAGTGCCTAGGAGACAGTTGTGACTCGACAGCAGGCCTCCCCATAATGGTTTGAGAGTCACACCCTCCCTTTTCCCAAGGTGGCCCTTAGGAAGAGTGAGCAGGTCCACCCTGGGGATTGAGGCTGGTGGAGGTGTGGGTGCCCCAGTGGAGACACCCCCTTGTGCCAAACTCTCCCCTGGGGCAGACTCGGCCAGCGACTCTGGCTGCTATTTCTGGAATCCCAGGTCGTCAGAAGGGAGTGAGCCTCGTGGTGGTGCCCCAAGAAGGGTGTGAAACCCGGGAGTGGGGTTCATGCCTGTCACCCTGGCTCTTTGGAAGGCCAAGATATGAGGATGGCCTGAGTCCCCAGGTTCGAGAACAGCCCTGGTACCTTGGTGAGATGGTGTTTTTACAAGAAACCAAAAAAATGAGCTGAGCGTGGTGGTGCATGCCGGTCCTTCTGGCCACTCAGGAAACCATGGTGGGAAGATCATTGAAGCCCAGCCAGTGGAGACTATGGTGGCTGAGAGCGGGCCCATGTGCTCTCGCCTGGGCAATAGAGTGGGACTCCGAATCTGAATAATAATACCAACCACCATCACCACAAACACAGGCTGGGCTCAGGGGCTCAGGCTGGCATCCCAGCCCTTCAGAGGCTGAGGCAAGTGGATGGCCAAAACCTGTGGGTATGAGACCAGCATGGGACACTGGGTGAGAAGTCATCTCAGCCATCAAAAATAGATCCAAACATTAGCCTGGCATGGTGGCACAGGCCTGTGGTTCCAGCCACTTGGGGGGCCAAGGTGGGAGGGTCACCTGAGCCTGGCAAGTGGAGTATGAGGTGGCCGTGAGTATGCCCCTGTGTTCTGGTCTGGGTGACAGAGTGGAATTCTGACTCCAAATAATAATAATCACCACCACCACCACCACCACCAATGCTGCCACCCAGCAGGAGGAGTCATCCATAGGGATGGGAGAGGAAAAGTCACTTTCTGGCCTGTTATTCCTGGGAAGTTTCAAAGGTGGCCATCAGACACATCCATCCAGACCCTTCAGCACACGTCCCAGAAGTTCTTCCTCCCCCTTCACACTCGTGCCCCACGGCAAAGCCGTGTGTGAGCTCATGGAACAGACAGTTCAGAGTTAGGGTGGCCTTCAGGCACAGAGTGATCAAAGCAGTCTGGCAACGGAGTGACCAACCCAGGTTCCGTTCACCCGGTTTGCCACCTTTGGGCACAGGGTGAACCCCTTCCTCTCCCAATCACTCCATCGTACTCTGCCCATGCAGACCTTTCCATGGGTAATCATGGACGCCCATCGTGACACATGTGGGAGGCATTTTTTTTCTGCTGGAGTCTCCCTCAGCCTTGCTGGGGCACGGCAGCACGAAAGTAGCTCCTGGGTTCTTGGCCTGCAGGGCCTAGGCGCTCTTCCCGCCTTGGTCCCCGAGCAGTCGGGAGTCTGGAGGCCAATACGCCTGGCTCCATTTTGGAGACCTCTATCCAAGATGAGGTCCTCCCACATTGCATGGGGTGGTCTCCGTCACCTGGGCTCAGGTTGCCTCCCACCTCGGCCTCTCAGGGTGCGGGGCTCATGGCCATTAGACACAGTGCCCAGCCTTGACTCGTACATTGTGTCAGTGGGCACAGCACAAAGGAAGACCCGGGGATGATGGCCACCACATCCCTTGTAGACAGGACAGTGGGCAATACCATGTGCGACTCCTGTGTTTGTGCTCCCGGAGTGACTAAGTCACACACATGGCTCAGGCAGGTCTTGAACTCCTGGGCTCCAGTGGTCCCCCACCTCAAACTCCCAATGCAACAGCTCGACTGCTGATCCAACGTCTTTCAGGAACAATAGGCCGAATGCTGGGGTTCCTTCCCAAATGATCTCTGTCTGTACACGATGATGCCAACTCCATACATGAATAGATGTTCTTTTTTTTCCTTCTTTCCTTCTTTTCTTTGAGTCAGAGTCTCACTCCATCGCCCAGGCTAGAGGGTGGTGGCTTGCTCCCAGCAACCAAAGCATTGCACCGCTGGGCTCTGGGAAGACTTTCCCTGGTCTTTTGAGAAGCCAGACGACAGGCTCGCACCACCACACCTGGTTCATTTGGAGCAGAAGGTATAGATGAGGTCTTGCCCAGTTGCCCAGGCACATCTCAGCCCACAGGCTGGGGCCAGCTACTCGTCTCATCTTCCCAAAGCACTGGGATGACATGGCTGAGCCCCCAATCCCAGCCTCAATCCTTCATCAAAACCAGCCAGAAGACTTGGTGCTGCGGCCCATGCCTGGAGTCCCAGCACTTTGGGAGTCCGAGGCAGGAGGATGGCTGGAGCCCAGAAGCCCAAGTCCAGCCCAAACCACACAGGGAATCCCCGTCTCTGAACCCATCCAAAGAGGGGCTCTGGGGTGGAAATGCCCATCATCCTAGGAACTATGGATCATGAGGTGAGAGGATTGCCAGAGCCCGCAATTTTGAGATGGGCATTGAACAACGGTTGTGTCCCTGGGTCCCAGCCTGGGCCACAGAGCCAGACCCTGTCTCCAAAAACATCAAAGTCGTACACAGAAACTCAACTGGGCATGCTGTCTTCACAGAGTGACTGGATTTAGAGGCAGGAAAAAGGGATTGGTGGGAAGAATGCTTTTCAGGTGAGTGATGTGTCCCTGGCCTTTCTTGGCAGAAGGTCCCCATTGCCGAGTCATATGGTCAGCCTGCCTGCTACACATTTCTAAACTCGGAGAGGAAAGCCAGCATGAACCTGACCTGTGAGCCCCAGGAACTCCCACACCAAAGCAGGGCCAGCCATTGGGGGTGTTGGGGCTGGCGGGGCAGAGCTTGGGGGAACTTCTCCTGTGGGGATTGTGGGGTAAGGACTGAGGGCTGAAGATTTGCAGGAGAATGGATTGCTTTCTTTCCTTTCCTCTCTCTCTCTTTTGTTCCCTCACCAGGTAGTCCTGTCTTCTCCTAAACCACCCAACTCAGGCCTTCCTCTTGACCTCGGCTCCCTAAACTGCTGCAATCACAGGCTTTCCATTTAATCGACATCCTTGTCTTCCTTCCTTCCTCATCTTCCTTCCTTCCTCTGGGCCTGAGGTGATCCTCCCACCGAGGCCTGCCCTCACCCCAGGTTTTCTGGGATTTGCTGGGTTCAAGGTGGGGGATTGCTTTGGTGTCCAGCCTGGTCTCAGCTCCTGGGTTCCGGCCATCTTTCTGTCTCAGTCTCACCAAGTGCCGAGGACACAGACCGTGAGTATCCTGCTGGCCCACCCCGATGATTTAAGAGTCAGGCACTCCCTGTCTCCAAGGTGGCCCCTGGGAGGAGCAAGCAGTTCCAAGCTGGGGAACGAGGCTGGTGGAGGGGTGGGCCCCCCAGTGAAGACACACCCTTGCATCAGGCAATCCCTCTGAGCGAGCTTGGTGGGTGAGTCCAACTGCCCACTCTGGGGTCTCAGGTCTTTGGAAAGGAGTGGGTCTTGAGGTGGGGCCCTGAGATTGGTGTGAAGGTTGGGTGCGGGGACTCACACCTGTCACCTCGGCATTTCCAGAGGCCAAGGCGAGAGGATGGACTGAGCACCTGGGTTCTAGACCAGCGCATGAACCTTGGCAAGACCTCATCTCTACCAGAAACCAACAAAATGAGTTGAGCATGGTGGCGCATGCCTGTTGTGCTGGCCACTTGGGAGGCCATGGCAGGAGGATCACTGGAGCCCAGCTGGTGGAGGCCGTGGTGGCCGAGAACGGTCCCCTGTGCTCTGGCCTGGGCGACACAGCATGTCTCTGCCTCTGTAGAATAATAGCAACCAACACCACCACAATCACAGGCCTTGCTCAGGGGCTTATCTTTGCAACCCAGTCCTTCAGAGGCAGAGGGAAGTGGATGCTTTGAACCTACGGGTTCAGGACCAACATGGGATACTGGGAAAGACGTCATCTCGGCCATCAAAAGTAAATCCAAAGATTAGTCGGGCATGGTGATGCAGGTCTGTGGTTCCAGCCACTCTGGGGCAGAGGCAGGAGGATTGCCTGAGTGCGGCAGGTGGAGTCCATGGTATTCGTGAGCGTACCCTGTGCTCCAGCCTGGGTGACAGAGAGGGATTCCAACTCCAAATAATAATAATCACCACCACCACCACCACCACACCTGACACCCAGCACGAGGAATTACCCTCAGGGATGGGAGAGAAAAAGGCACTTTCCAGCCTGTCATTCATGGGAGGCTTCAAAATTGGCCACTGGGCACATCCATCCCACGACTTGGCCACTCGTCCCAGAAGGCCAGCCTCCACCCTCCAAAATTATGCCCCACAGCAAAGATGTGTTTGAAATCATGGAACAGATGGTACCGAGCTAGGGCGGGGAGCAGGCCCCTTCCTCTCCCAATCAAACCATCGTCACCCACCCACTCAGACCTTTCCCTAGGGAGCTGTGGGTGCCAGTTGTGATGAATGTAGAAGGGGTCCTCTTTCTCACTGAGGTCTCCCTCTGTGAGGCTGTGGTGCAGTGGCACAATCATGGCTACTGGGGCCTCGACCTGTTGGTCTCAGGTGGTCCTCCCACCTCAGCCACAGAGCAGTCAGTATTCTGGGGGCCACCACACATGACTAGATTTTGGGGATTTCTCACAAAGATGATTTCTGGCCACGACTCCCGGGCTGGTCTCTGACCCAGGGACTCAGGCAACCTCTGACCTCGGCATCCTGGGCACGGGTCTGACTGCTGTGAGCAACAGTGCCCATACTGGACTTACAAGTGCTGTTGGTGGGGGTAACACAAAGGCACGCCCCAGGACAGAGTCTACAGCATCCCATGTAGCTGGGACCCTGGGCGCCAGCATGAGCAATGCGTGTTTGCATTCTGGGGAGTGATGCAGTCTCATTACGTGACTCAGACTGGTCTCGAATTCCCAGACTCCAGTGTTCCCCTGCCTCCCAAAGCCACAGCCCCATTGTCTGCTAGTCCACCATATTTCTGGAACTCTAGGCCCAAGACTGGGCCTCCTTCCCAAATGATCTTTGTTCATGATGATCCCAACTCCATACACAAATGGATGGTCTTTTTTTTCCTTATTTTCTTTGAGATGGAGTCTCACTCCATCACCCAGGGTGGAGGGCGGTGGTTTTCTCCCAGCCACCACAGCCTTGGCCTGCTGGACTCTGGTGAGCCTTTCCTCAGGCTTCCAAGGAGCCGGAAAAACAGGTGCATGCCACCATGTCCAGCTCATTACTGATGGAAGGTAGAGGTGAGGTCTCACCAAGGTGCCTGGGTGAATCTCGGCCCATGGCTAGGGCTGGCCACAAGTCTCAAACACCCAAAGCGCTGGGATGACGAGGCTGAGCCCCCAAGCCTTGTCTCAAAACTTCATAAAAAATGAGCCAAAATGCCTGACGTGGCAGCCCATGCTTGAAATCCCAGTGCTCTGGGATGCTTAGGCGGGAGGATGGATGGAGTCCAAGAACCCAAGGCTAGTGTGGACCAGCCTGGGCCATGCAGGGAGGCCCCAACTCTGCACAAATACAAACAGGGATTCTTGGTTCGAGGTGCCTACCATCCCAGCCACACCAGAGGCTGAGGCACAAGGATCACTGAAGCCCACAATTTTGAGGCTGGTGGAGAATGGTGGTTGTGTTCCCAGGCCCCTTCTGGGGACACAGAGAAAGACCCTGTCTCCAAAAACATCAGAATCGTACACAGATTCTCAACTGCATGTGGTGTGTTCACAGGGCGACTGGCTTTAGAGCTATGAGAAATGGGATTGGGAGAGCCGGAGGAACCCGGCCAGGAAACCTCATGAATTCCCACACCAGAAGGGTCAGCCACTGGTGGGGGTTGGGGCTGGAGGGTGCTGAGCTTGGGGGACCCTCGTATTTGGGGGAGTGGGGGGAAGGACTGGCATAAGAAGGTTTGTAGGAGAATGGAATTCTTTCTTTTTTCTTCCTTTCTGTCCTTCCTTCCCTCCTTCCTTCATTCCTTCCTTCCTTCCTTCCTTCCTTCCTTTCATACTTTCTTTCTTTCATTCTTTCATTGTTTCTACCTTTCTTTCTCCCTTTCTTTTCTCTCTTCACTAGGTTGCCCAGGCTGCTCTAAAACCACCCAACATGGGCCATCATCTCAGCCTGGGCCTCCAAATTGCTGTGATCACATGCTTTCCATTTAGTCAACATCTGGGTCTTCCTACCTGGTCTTAAACACTGTGCCGGAGGCGATCCTCCCTCCGAGGACAGCCCTCATCCAAGGTTTCCGAATTTTGCTTGGGTTTGAGCTTGTGGCTTGCTATGGTGTCTAGCCTAGTCTCGAGCTCCTGGGCTCTGGCCATCATCCCGTCTCGGCCTCCCCGAATGCCTATGAGATAGTCGTGACACCCAGCTGTCACTGATCCACCAAAAGATTGAGAGTCATGCCCTCCCTTTACCTGATGCAATGCCAGGGAGGAGTGACTTGGTCCAACCTGGGGAATGAAGTGGGAAGAGCTGTGGGCCCCCCAGCCAAGACACACCCCTGCACGAGGTGCTCCCCCAGGGAATGCTCGGGAGAAAACTCCGGTAACCCTCTCTGGGTTCCTGAGTCATCTGAAGGGAGTGGCCCTCATGGTGGGGCTCCGAGAGGAGTGTGGAACCCTGACATTGAGGCTCATGCTTGACACACTGGTGCTTTGGGAGGCTGAGGCGAGAGGATGGCCTGAGCCCCCAGGTTCAAGATAAACCTAGGCATCTTGGCGAGACCTTGTCTCTACAAGAAGCCAATTAAATGAGCTGAGTGTGGTGTACACACCTGTTATTCTGGCCATTCGGTCAGTCATGGTGGCAAGATCACTGGAACCCAGTCAGTTGAGGCTGCAGTGGCCGAGAGCGGGCCTCTGTGCTCCAGCCTGGGTGATAGAGCATGACTCCAAATCAGAATAATAATAACCACCACCACCACCACCACAACTACAAGCCGGGCTCAGGGGCTCAGCCTGCCATCCCATTCCTTTTGGAGATCAAGGCAAGTGGACAGCCTGAGCCTGAGGTTTGAGACCAGCCTGGGACACTGGGTGGGAGGATCCCCTAAGCCCGGCAGTTGGAGTCTGCAGTGGCCATGTGCATGCCCCTGTGCTCAGGCCTGGGTGACAGCAGGATTCCAACTTCAAATAATAATAATCACGGCCACTGCCACCACCACCATGCCTCCCACCAAGTGCAAGGAGTCACCCTCAGGAATGGGAGAGGAAATTTACTTTACCCTCTGTCATTCACAGGAGGTTTCAAAGGTGACCACTGGGTATAACCATCCCACGCCTTTGTTCACACATCCCAGAAGGCCTGCCTCCACCCTCCACACACATGCCCCATGGCAAAGATGTGTGTGAGGTCACAGAAGAGGTGGCCCTTATTTAGGATGGATGTTGGGCAGAGAGCAATCAAAGCGTACCGGCAATGCCACAGTCAACACAGGTTCCAGTCACCCGGTCTACCACCATCGAGTGAGGGGAGGGCTGCTTCCTCTCCCAATCACTCCATCATCCCCTGACCACGTAGACGTATGGCTAGAGAGCCATGGACGCCCGTCATGATGCATGTGGGAGGCGTATTTTTTGATGCTAAGCTCTCCATCTGCTTGGCTGTGGTGCGGTGGCATTATCGTATCTCCCAGGACCTCGATCAGCAGGGCTCAGGCAGTCCTCCCGCCACAGCCTCCGAGCAACCAGGTCTCCAGAGGCCACAACACCTGACTTGATTTTGGGAAACTCTCACAGAGACAAGGTTTGTTTACATTGCCTAGGCTGATCTCCCACCCCTGGTCCCAGGCAGCCTCCAGACTCGGGCTCCCAGTGTGCGGAGCTGATGGCCATGAGCCAGGGTGCCCGGCCTGGACTCACAGATTCTGTCATCAGGGACGACGAAAATAACAACCTGGGATGGAGACCACTGCATCCCGTGTAGCCAGGAGCGTGGAGGCCACCAGGCAAGACTCTAGTGTTTGCGTTCTGGGGAGCAATGAGGTCTGGCTTCTTGGCCCAGTCTGCACTTGAACTTCCAGGTTCCAGTGGTCCCCCGCCTTGGCCTCCCAAAGCCACAGCCTAATTGTCTGCTGATCCACCAACTTTTGGGAACTCTAGCCTGAAGGCTCTTGCCTCCTTCCCAAATGACCTCTGTCTGTTCACGATGATCCCAACTCCATACACAAATAGATGCTCTTCTTTTTTTTCTTTTTTCATTTTTTCTTTGAGTTGGAGTCTCACTCCATCACCCAGGTTGGAGGGCAATGGCTTGCTCACGGCTGTCTCAGACTTAGCCTGCTAGGCTCCAGTGAGCCTTTCACCAGGCTTCTGAGGAGCTGGAATCAAAGGTGCATGTCACCACGCCCAGTCATTTGGGATGGAGGATAGAGACGAGTCTTGCTGATGTTCCTGGGTGGGTCTTGGCCCACGAACTTAGGACATCTGCTGGCCTCCGCCTCCCAAAGTGCTGGAATGATGAGGCTGAGAACCAGAGGTTGGGGCTGGGAGGTGCTGAGTTTGGGGAACCCTCACATGTGGGGGTCAGTGGGGGAAGGAATGAGGGTAGAAGGTTTGCAGGATAATTGATTTCTTTCCTTCTGTTTTCTTTCTTTCCTTTCCTCACTAGCTTGCCCAGGTCGCTTTCAAACCACCCAAATCAGGCCATCCTCTTGGCCTGGGCCTCCAAAACTGCTGTGATCACAGGCTTTCCATTTGGTCGACTTCCTGGTCTTCCTGCTTGGTCATGAACTCTGAGCCAGAAGCGATCCTCCTGCCGAGGCCTGCCCTCATCCAAGGTTTTCTGGTATTTGCTTGGTGTCGAGGTTGGGGCTTACTATGGTCTACAGCCAGGTCTCAGCTTCCAGGCTCTGGCCATCTTCACATCTCAGCCTCCCCGATGTGCTGCAGAGACAGGTGTGAGTCACCTGACAGGTTCCCCCCTTACGGTTTGAGTGTCATGCCCTCCATTTCCCTGAGGCCACCCCTGGGATGAGAGAGCAGGTCCACCCTGGGGATCAAGGCAGGCAGAGGTGAGGACACCCTGGTGGGGACACTCCCCTGCTCCAGAAGCTAACTCATGGCAGGCATGGCAGGTGACACTAGCTGCCCTCTCCAATGTCCTGGGTCATCTGAAGAAATCATACCTCATGGTAGGGCTCTGAGAGGGGTGTGAAGGCCCATCACAGGTACTCACGCTTGCCTCCCCAGTGCTTTGGGAGGCTCAGATGAGAGGATGGCCTGAACCTCCAGGTTTGAGGCCAGCCCAGGTCCTTACTCACACCTTGTCTCTACAAGAAGTCAAAAAAAAAGAACTGAGCTTGGTGATGCAGGCCTTTCATTCTGGCCACTCGGGAGGCCACGGCAGGAGCATTGCTGGAACCCAGTCATTGGAGACTATGGTGGCTGAAAGCAACCCCCTGTCCTCTGGTCTGGGCAACAGAGCAGGACTCCCACTCAGATTAATACCAACCACCACCACCACCATAACCACAGGCCAGCTCAGGTGCTCAGCCAGCCATCCCAGTCTGTCAGAGGCACAGGCAAGTGGACGGCCTGGTCATGTGAATTTGACACCAGCCTGGGACACGGGTTGAGACCTTGTCTCGGCCATCAAAAATAAATTCAAGCCAGGCTCGGTAGCTCAGCCTGTAATCCGGTGTCTTTGGGAGGCTGAGGTGAGTGGATTGCCTGAACTCGCGGGTTCGAGATCCGCCTGGTCAGGCGAGACCTCATCTCTACAATAAATCAAAAAATCAACTGGGTATGGTAATGCATGCCTATAATTCTGGCTATTTGGAAGGCTGAGGTGGAAGGATCCGTGGAGCCCAGCAGGTCAATGCTGTGGTGGCCGGGAGAGGCCACTGCACTCCAGTCTGGGTGACAGAGTAAGACTCCAACTCAAAAAAAAAAAAAATTCAAGATTAGCTGGGCATGGTGGCACAGGACTGTGATTCCAGCCAATAGTTGGGCCAAGGCAGGCGGATCACCTGGGCTCGGCAGGTGGAGTCTGCGTCATCTGTGAGCATACCCCTGTGCTAAGGCCTGGGTGACAGATCAGGATTCCGACTCCAAATAATAATCACCACAGCCACCACCACCACCCCTGCCACACAGGATGAGGAGTCATCCTCAGGAATGGGACAGGAAAAGACACTTTCCTGCCTGTTGATCACGAGTGGTTTCAAAGTTGGCCTTTGGGCATGTTTGTCCCATACCTTCATCCACATGTCCCAGAAGTCCTGCCTCCACAGTCCACACCTGTGCCCCACAGCAAAGACACGTGTGAGCTCAAGGAACAGACTGCCCTGAGTTAGGGTGGCCGTTGGGCAAAGAGTGATCAAGGAGGTCCAGCAATGCCGCAGTCAGCCCAGGTTCTGGTCACCCGGTGTGCCTCCTTAGGGTGGGGGGAGCACTCCTTCCTTTCCCGATCACTTTATCATCCCACGACCACGTGGAACTTTCCCTGGGGAGTCATGGACGCCTGTCGTGACACACGTTGGAGGCATCTTTTTTTGTTGCTGGAGTCTCTGTTGACCGGACTGGTGTGTGGCAGCACGATTGTGCCTTCTGGGGCCTCGACCTGCAGGGTTGAAGCAATCCTTCTGCCTCGGCCCCCGAGCAACCTGGATGCCAGGGGCCATTGAGCCTACTCGATTTGGGGCTCTCTCGCTGAGATGAGGTGTGACCACATAGCCTGGACTGGTCTCTGAACCCGGAGGCTCAGGCAGTCTCCCGCCTCACCCTGACAGGCACAGGGCTGACGGCCATGAGCCCTGGTGCCCAGCCTGTACTCACACATGCTGTCAATGGGGGCAGTGCAAAGGCACAGCCCGGGATGGAGACCACCACATCCTGTGTTCCTGGGTCCACTTGTGACCACATGCACCATTCCAGTGCTTGCACTCCAGGGAGTGATGAGGTCTCGCTACTTGGCCCAGGCTGGTCTTGAACTCCCAGTCTGCAGTGGTCCCCATCCTCAGTCTCCGAAAGCCACAGTCCAATTGTTTACCAATACACTGTCTTTTGGGAGCTCTAGGCTCAAGGCTGGGGTTTCCTTCTCAAATGATCTCTGTCTGTTCATGATGGTCCCAAATCAATACACAAATGGATGCTCTTCTGTTTTTTCCTTTTTTCCTTTTTTTCTTTGAGTTGGAGTCTCACTTGTTTGCCCAGGCTTTATGGTGGTGGCTCACTCTGGCCACTGCAGCCTAGACATGTCAGGCTCTGGCAACCCTTTTGTCAGCCTTCTGAGGAGGTGGAATGACAGCTGTGTGTCACCATGCCTGGCTAATTTGGGATGGAGTGTAGTGATGAGGTCTTGCCAAGTTGCCAGTGGTTCTCTGCCCATGGGTTCAGGCCAGTCACTGGCATGGCCTCCAAAAACCCTGGGATGATGAAGCTGAGCCCCAAAGCCTGGCCTTGATCCTTCATCAAAATGAACCAGACGCTCTGACATGGTAGCCCATGCCTGGAATCTCAGTGCTCTGGGAGGCTGAGGCAAGGTTACCTGGAACCCAGCAACCCAAGGCCAGCCCAGATCATGAAGGGAGACCCCATCTCCACACCCATTTAAACAGGGATTCTGGAGTCAAAGTGCCTGTCGTTCAGACCACTCTGGAGACTGAGATGGTAGGATCACAGGAGCCAGCGAATTCGAGCCTGGCAATGAACGACAGTCATGACCATGGGCACCAGGCTGAGCCACAGAGCCAACCCTGTCTCCAAAATCATCACAATCGTACACAGAATCAAAATTGCACATGGTGTTTTCACAGGATGACTGGCTTTAGATCAGAAAAATGGGATTGAGGAAGAAGTGGAAGTAATGTCCCCAAGTGACGGATTTGTCCCTGGCCTTTCTGACTCCTTGTTGGTGAGTCAGAGGGTCAGCCTGCCTGGGGCACATTACTAACTTCGGAGAGAGAACCTGGCAGGAATCCACTCAGGGAGCCTGGGAATTCCTGCACAAAAGTGTGGATAGCCACTTGGGGGTGGGTTAGGACTGGAAGGTGCCAAGTTTGAGGGACCCTCACATGTGGGGAGAAGGGGAGAAAGACAGGGCAGAAGGTTTGCAGGAGAATGGATTTTTTTCTTTTTTCTTCCTTCCTTTCTTCCTTTCTTTCTTTCTTACGTTCTTTCT
Source organism: Carlito syrichta (assembly GCF_000164805.1). Classification (NCBI taxonomy): domain Eukaryota; kingdom Metazoa; phylum Chordata; class Mammalia; order Primates; family Tarsiidae; genus Carlito; species Carlito syrichta. The sequence goes on along the minus strand of NW_006972890.1, from coordinate 34,726 downwards.
TTCTTTTGTTCTATCTATATTTCCCCACTGGGTTGCCCAATCTACTCTCAAACCGCACAACTAGGGTCATCCTCTCAGCCTGGGCCTCCCAAACTGCTGCAATCACAGGCTTTACATTTGGTCAACATTCGGTGTTCCTGCCTGGTCTTGAATTCTGTGCCAGAGGTGATCCTCACATGGAGACCTGCCCTCACCCAAGGTTTTCCAGGTTTAGCTTGGGGTCGAAGTAGGGGCTTTCTATGGTGTCCAGCCTGTTCTAGATTTCCTGGACTCTGGCCACTTTCCAATTTTGACCTCCCAGAGTGCCAAAAAGACAGGTGTGAATGATTGGACAGTCCCCACCCTTGCGAACTTTTGAGACTCACACCCTCCCTACCCCTGAGGCTGCCCCTGGGAGGAGCAAGCAGCTTCACCCTGAGGAATGAGGTGGTAGGAGGGCAAGGTGCCCAGTTGAGACACACCCCAGAAGCAGGTGCACCTCCCCAGGGAGGGCTCGGCTGACAATGCCAATCACCCTCTCCAGGTTCCTGGGTCATCAGAAGAGAGTGGGCCTCATGGTGGGGCCCCGAGAGGGGTGGTGAGGCAAAGCATGGGGGTTCACACCTGCCATCCTGGTGCTCTGAGAGGCTGAGGCAAGAGGATGGCCTGAGACCCTGAGTTCGAGACTAGCCTGGGCACCTTGGTGAGATCTCATCTCTACAAGAAGTAAAAAAAATGAGCCGAGCCTGGTGGCACATGCCTGTCATTCCAGTCACTCAGGAGGCTGCACCGGGAGGATTGCCAGAGCCCAGCCTGTAGAGGCTGCAGTGTCCGAGGGCGGGCCCCTGTGCTCTGGCCTGGGTGAAAGAGCAGGACTCCAACTCAGAATAATAATACCTACCACCACTACCACCACAATTACAGGACTGTCTCGCGGGCTCAGGCTGGCATCCCAGCCCATTGGAGGCCCAGACGGGTGGATGGCCTGAGTCTGTGAGTTTGACACCGGCCTCTGACAAAGGGGGAGACCTCATCTTGGTCATTGAAAATAAATTCAAAGAGTAGCCGGGCATGGTGGCGCAGGCCTGTGGTTCCAGCCACACAGGAAGCGGAGGCAGGAGGATCACCTGAGCCTGGCAGGAGGAGTCCACGGTGGCCATGAGCTTGACCCTGCTCTCCAGCCTGGGTGACAGCAGGATTCTGACCCCAAATAATAAAAATCACCAACATCACCACCATCACCACTCCTGCCACCGAGCACAAGATGTCATGCTCAGGAATGGGAGAGGAAAAGGCACTTTCTGACCTGTCATTTTCAGGAGGTTTCAAAGGTGGCCACCAGCAGGTCTGGCCTGTGACATTGGCCATGGGCACCAGAAGGCCTGCCTCCACCCTCCACACTCGTGCCCCATGGCAAAGCTGTTTGTGAGCTCATGGAACAGACGGCCACAAATTAGGGCAGCCATCGGACACAGACTGATCAAGACAGTTTGGCAAGATCACGCACAGCCCAGATTTCTGTCGCCCGGTCTGTAATCTTCAGCAAGGGGAGGGCCTCTTCATCTCCCAATCACTCATTCATCACTCACCCACGCGGAACTTTAACTGTGGAACCCTGGTCCCCATGATTCATGTGGAAGGCTTCTTTTTTGTTGCCAGAGCCTCCATTGGCCAGGCTGGGGCATGGTGACAGGATTGTGGCTTTGGGGCCTTGACCTTCGGGGCCCAGTTGGTCCTCCCGCCTCAGCCCCTGAGCAGCTGGGACTCCCGGGTCCACCACGCCTGACTCTATTTGGAGGACCACTCGGCCAGACGAGGTCTGGCCACCTCACCCAGGCTGGTCTCTGATCACAGGGCTCAGGCAGCCTCCTGCCTCAGCCTCCAAGGGCAAGGGACTGACTGCTGTGAGTCACGTTTCCTGACATGGACTCATACATGCTGTTGGCAGGGGTGATGCAAAGGCACGCCCTGGGATGGAGGCCATCATATCCCATGTAGCTGGACCACAGGCGCCACTATGCATGACTTGAATGTGTGTGTTGTGGTGTGTGATGAGATCTCGCTACGTGATCCAGGCTGGTCTCGAACTCCAGGGCTCCAGCATTCTCCCAATTTGGCCTTCCAAACCTACAGTCCGATTGTCTGTCAATGCACCATGATTTGGGAACTCTACGACCATGAATGTGGCCTCCTTTCTGAATGATCTGTCTGTTCATGATGATCCCAACTCGATACCAAAATAGATGCTCTTCTTTTCTTTCCTTTTATTTTTTTGAGTTGGTTTCTCACTCAGTCTCCCAGGCTGGAGGTCTTGGCTCGCTCCCACCCACCACAGCCTCGGCCCTCAGGGCAATGGTGCTCCTTCCCTCCTGGCCTTTTGAGGAGCCAGAACGACAGGTGAACACCAGTACGCCCAACTCATTTGGGAAGTGGTGGTCCCGCCCCATAAGGGTCGTGAGATTTCCTGAAGGAGAGATGGATAGGCAAAGGACAAAAACAATATACCCGGACACCTGTTTCCTGAACAGATGACAATTTAATGTTAGTTAACACAGCTTTTATACCATTCGTAAAGGCGCAAGACAAAGAAAATTCCTTCACATTCACATCCTCTACAAGTTACCACCATCTAGTGGTCTTAGCAATAAACAAGCCAAGAACCCTGTAAACATTTAGACAATGAGTCTTATACATAAGGCCAAAGATGATAGTTTTAGTCCAAAGTCCCGAATTACAGTCCTTGAACTGTCTCCAGAAATTTTCCAAGTTTAAAGTTCTTCATGTAGCAGTAGTTTTCCTTCTGGGGCTTTATGGTCTTCAGAGTTCTGTAATCGCCTTTCTTGTCCAAGTGTCTTTATTACTTTTCTCTTATCCTGCAGTGCTTGTTTCTAAAGAAAACTGGAAAGAAGCTTTTAGTAATGTTTTCCAGGGCCCCAAGGTTGTTTTCTGTCTTTAACTAAGTTATCATAAAAGTGTCTGATTAGTATATTATGAGTTCAGTGAAAACCCACTCTATAAATGTTAACTTAGAGTGTTAACTATTGAATTAAGTAAAAACCGTAGCATTAATCTTTATCCTAAGTCAGTGAAAACAGTGTTATAAATCACCTACATAACTCCTAGGTAAGTGTTAGAACTTATAATGAATTCATAATGAACTTACTATAAATTTGTGCTTCTAAAAAACCTAATGTCTAAACACTAAACTGCATAATCCTAAATCAAATAAGGAGTGAATATACTTATATCATTTATTACTTAAGCAATATCTAGTAACTTATAACCAAGTGAAAGAAAGCATTCTTGATTGCTTCAGAGTTTAACCCTTGCATATGTTAGAAAAGGCCAAGCGACAGAGTACTTCACATAAACATGCCATCTTCTTCTTCCACGACTGCACAGAATTTCTTCAACCATACCAATAGCAAGGATGGAAGATAGAAGGGCCTCAGCTGCCCAGACTTGCTTTGCGGCCGGGGGTCCTCAGTGCATCTGGACTTTGTCAATCAGGCGGGCCTCCAAGGCTGGCTCACAACAGGGTACAGATGAGGTCCCACAGAGTTGCCCAGCCACTGGCCTTAGCCTTTGAAAGTGCTGGGATGATGAGGTTGAGCCCCTGAGCCCAGCCTTGATCCTTCATTGAAAATGAAGGCCAGATGCCGTGGACCATGCCTGGAATTCCACCACTCTGGAAGTCCAAAATGGGAGGATGGCTATAGCCCATGAATTCAATGCCAACCTGGGCCTCGTAGGGAGACCCCACCTTCGAACCCATCCAAAGAGAGTTTCTGTGGATGTGGTACCCATCACCCAGCCACTACAGAGGCTGAGGTGGCAGCATTGCCAGAGCCCTCAATTTTGAGGCTGGTGGTGAATGACAGTCGTGTCCCCGGGCCCCAGCCTGGGTCACAGAGTCAGACCTTTCTCCAAAAACATCAGAATCTTACAGATTCTCAACTGTGCGTGGTGTGCTCAAAGCGTGACTGCCTTTAGAGCCAGAAAAAATGGGACTCGTGGGTAAGAAATGTACCCGGGTGAGGGATATGTCCCTGGCCTTTTTTGGCATAAGATCCTCATTGCCAAGTCAGAGTTCCGGCCTGCATGAAGCACATTTCTCACCTCGGACAGGAGAGTCGGCAGGAACTCAGTCTGGGAGTCTCTGGAACTCCCACACAAAAGCAGTGGTAGCCATTGAGTGGTTGGGGCTGTAAGGTGCCGAGCTTGGGAAACCCTCATATGTGGGGGCAGTGAAGGGGGGAAGGACTGAGGGCTGAAATTTTTCTGGTGAAAGGTTTTCTTTGTTGACTTAGATTTTCTTTCTTTCTTTCTTTCTTTCTTTCTTTCTTTCTTTCTTTCTTTCTTTCTTCCTTCCTTCCTTCCTTCCTTCCTTCCTTTCTTTCTTCCTTCCTTTCTTTCTTTCTTCCTTTCTTTTCTTTCTTTACTTTCCTCACTAGGTTGTCCAGGCTGCTCTCAAACTGTCCAGCTCAGTCCATCCTCTCAGCCTGGGCCTACTAAACTGCTGTGAACACAGGCTTTCCATTTGGTTGACATCCTGGTTTTCCTGCAATGGGCAAGACCTCATCTCACTAAAAACCAAAAAAATCATCTGAGAGTGTGGAGCACGGCTGTCATTCTGGCTACTCAGGAGGCCTCAGGTGGAGGATCACCAGAGATCTTCTGGTGGAGGCCATGATGGCTGAGAGCAGGCCCCTGTGCTCTGGCCTAGGCAACACAGTGGGACTCCGACTCAGAATAATAGTACCAAGCACCACAAACACCACAACCACAGGCTGGCTAGGGTCTCAGCCTGCCATCATGGTTCTTCAGAGGGCAAAGAGAGTGGACGGCATGAGCATGTGAGTTCAAAAACAGCCCAGGACACTGGGCGAGACCTTCTCTAGCCCATCAAAAAAAAAAAAAATCCACAGATTAGCCGGGCGTGGTGTCGCAGGCCTGTGGTTCCAGACACTCAGGGGGCCAAGGTGGGAGGATCGCCTGAGTGTGGCAGGTGGAGTCTGCAATGGCTGTGAGCATGCCCCTATGCTCTGGCCTTGGTGACAGAGCGGTATCTGACTCCAAATAATAATAATCACGACCACCACCAAAACCACCCCTACCATCAAGAGCAAGTAATCACCCTCAGGTATGGGAGAGGAAAAGTTACTTTCCAGCCTGTCATTCATGGGAGGTTTCAAAGGTGGCCACTGGGCACATCCTTCCACCCTAGAAGGCCTGCCTCCACCCTCCACACTCGTGTCAAACAGCAAAGACGTGTGTGAGCTCACAGAACAGACGGCCCCAAGCTATGGCGGCCATTGAGCACAGAGCAATCAAGGCAGTCTGGCAAAGTAGTGGCCAGCCCAAGTTCTAGTCGACCTTTCTGCCATCTTCATGTGAGGGGAGGGCCCTTCCTCTCTGGATAACTCCATTGTCTCCCACCCAAGTGGACCTTTCCCTGGGGAGCAGTGGATGCCCTTTGTGATGCACGTGGGAGGTGAACTTTTTGTCGCTGGAGTCTCTGTCAGCGGGTCTGGGGTGTGGCAGCACGATCATGGCTCGGGGGCCTCAACCTGTGGATTTCAGTCTCTCCTCCTGGCTCAGTCTCTGAGTAGCCAGGACTCCAGGTTAAACCATGTCTAACTCGATTTTAGGGACCTCTCACAAAGACTAGGTCTGACCACATAGTCTGGTCTAGTCTCTTGACCCCTGGACTCAGGCAACCTCCTGCTTTGGCATCCCAGGGCGTGGCGCTGGTGCCCGGCCTGGACTCACATGTTCTGTCAGTAGGGGCAATGAAAAGGCACACCACAGGACATAATTCACCACATTCCATGTAGCTGGGATCATGGGTGCCACCACAAGCGACTCTAGGGTTTGAGTTCTGGGGAGAAGTAGAGTCTCGCTGTATTGCCCAGGTGTTCTCCAATTCCCAGAATCAAACTCCCTGCCTCAGCCTCCCAAAGCCACAGCCCGAATATCTGCCAATTCACCATCTTTCAGGAACAATACACCCAATGTTGAGGCTTCCTTCGCCAATGATCTCTGTCTGTTCAGGATGATACCAACTCCATGCACAAATGGATGCTGTCCTTTAGTTTCTTTTTTCGGAGTCAGATTCTCACTCCATCAACAAGACTGGAGGGCGGTGGCTTGCTCCCAGCCAGCCCAGCCTTGGCCCACTGAGCTCTGGGTGAGTCTTTCCACCCCCAGCACTTCCAAAGAGATGGAATGACTGGCGTGTGTAACCACAACCAGCTCATTTGGAATGGAGGGTAGAGACAAAGTCTTGTTGAGTGGGCCGGGCATTTCTTGGACTCACAGGCTTTGGCTGGCCCCTGGCCTCTGAATGCACTGAGATGATGAGAAGAGCCCCCTAGCCCGGCCTAGATCCTTTGTCAAAAATGAAACTGAACGCCATGTGTGGCGGCCCACACCTAGAATCCTAGTGCCCTGCAATGCCAAGGCGAAAGGATGATGGGAACCCAGGAGCTCATGGCCAGCCAGGGCCATGTAGAGAGGCCGTGACTCTGCACCCATCTAAACAGGTGGTGTGGGGTCGTGGTACCCATCCTCCTGGCCACTCCAGAGGTGGAGGATGGAGGATCGCTGGAACCCACACTTTCGAGGCTGGCAGAGAAGGATCCCAGCCTGGGTCACAGAGCTAGACCCTCTCTCCAAAACATCAGAATCGTACACAGATTCTCTCAACTGTGCGTGGTGTGTTCAATTGGCAACTGGATTTTGAGCCAGGAAAAATGGAATTGGGGGAAAGAAATGACCTCGGGTGAAGGATGTGTCCCTGGCCTTTCTTGGCGGAAGTTCCTCACTGCCGAGTTGAAAAGTTGGCTTAACTGGGGCACTTTTGTCACCTCGCAGAGGAAAGTTGGCATTAAAAGGGTCAGGGAGCTTCAGGAGTAAATGCACCAAATTGGGGGCAGTCATTGGAGGAGTTCTGCCTGGAATGTGCCGAGCTTGGAGGACTCTCACATGTGAGGGAAGTGTGGGGGGAAGGACTGAAGGCAGAATGTTTACAGGAGAATGGATTTCTTTTTCTCTCTTTCTTTTTCTTTTCCTTCCTTCTTTCTTTCTTTCTTTCTTTCTTTCTTTCTTTCTTTCTTTCTTTCTTTCTTTCTCTCTTTCTTTTTCTTTTCCTTCTTTCTTTCTTTCTTTCTTTCTTTCTTTCTTTCTTTCTTTCTTTCTTTCTTTCTTTCTTTCTTTCTTACTTTTTCTTTCCTTCTTTCTTTCTTTTTCTTTCCTATCTAGGTTGCCCAAGCTGCTTTTAAACCACCCAACTCAGGTCATCCTCTTGGCCTGGGCCTTGGAATTTCCTGTGAACACAGGCTTTCCATTTGGTAACATCCTGATCTTCCTGCTTTTCTTGAACTCTGGGCAGGAGGCGATCCTCCCATCAAGCTGTGTCCTCAGCCAAGGTTTGCTGGTTTTTGCTTGGGGTCGAGGTGGGGGCTTGCTATGGTTTCCAGCCAGGTCTCAAGCTCCTGGGTTTCGGCCATCTTCCCATCTCATTCTTCCGAGTGCCAAGGGGAAAGGCGTGAGTTGCCTGGCCATCCCCGCTCCCCCAAAATTTTGAGAGTCACACCCTCCATTTCCCAGAGGTGGCCCCAGGGAGGAGTGAGTGGGTCACCCTGGGGAATGAGGCGGGCAGATGGTTGGGTGCCATGGGGGAGACACACCCCTGTGCCAGGCAATTCCCCCTGGGAGGGATTGGCAGCCAACTCCAGTCACCTTCTCCAGGGTCCTGGGCCATTGGAAGAGAGTGTGACTCACCATGGGGCCCAGACAGGGGTGTGCAGGCTGGGAACAGGGGCTCAGGCCTGTCTTTCCCATGTTCTGGATGGCCAAGGTGAGAGGATGGCCTGAGCCCCCTGGTTCGAGACCAGCCTGGGCACCTTGGAGAGACCGCGTCTCTACAAGAAGACAAAAACATGAGCCAAGCATGTTGGGGCATGCCTGTCTTTTCAGCCACTTGGGAGGTCATGGCGGGAGGATCACTGGAGCCCAACTAGTGGAGGTCATGGTAGCTAAGAGCAGGCCTCTGTGCTTCGGCTTGGGTGACAAAGCGGGACTCTGACTCACAATAATAATACCAACCACCACCACCACCAAAATCACAGGCCAGGGTCAGAGACTCAGACTGGCATCCCTGCCCTTTGGAGACCCAGGCAAGTGAATCACTCAACCCTGTGGGTTTGACACCAGTCCGAACCTTGGGGCGAGACCTCATCACAGTCATCAAAAATAAATCCAAAGATTAGCCGTGCATGGTGGCACAGTCCTGTGGTTCCAGCCACTTGGGGGGATGAAGTGGTAGGATCTCCTGAGCCTGGCAGGTGGAGTCTGTGGTGGTCATGATTGTGCCCCTGAGCTCTGGTCTGGGTGAAAGATTGGAATTCTAACTCTAAATAAATATAATCACCACCACCACCACCAATCCTGCCACCAAGCGCTAGGAGTCACTCTTAGAGATTGCAGAGGAAAAGGCATTTTCCAGCCTGTCATTCGTGGGAGGTTTTAAAGGTGGTCATTGGGCATGTCTGTCCCACACCTTCAGCCATGTGCCCCAGAAGGCCTGCCTCTTCCCTCCACACTTGTGCCCCATAGCAAAGAAGCGTGTGAGCTCATGGAAGTGATGATCCTGAACTAGGGCAGTCATCAGTCACAGAGCGATCAAGGCAGTCCAGCAACGCCACGGCCAGCCCATGTTCCGGTCACCTGGTCTGCCACCTTTGGGTGCGGGTGGACCACTTCCTCTCTTGATCACTCAAATGTCCCACGTCCAAGCAGACATTTTCTTGGAGAGCCATGGACACCCATCGTGACGCACTTTGGAGGTTTCATTTTGTCGCTGATGTTTCCATTGGCTGGTCTGTGGTATGGCGGCATGATCGTGGCTTCCAGGACCTCGACCTTCTGGGTTCAAGTGCTCCTCCTATCACAGTGCCTGAATAGCTGGGACTCCAGGGGCTACCACAACTGACTGATTTAAGGACCTCTCACCAAGACAAGTTATGGCCATGTCACCCGGGCTGGTTTCAAATCCCAGGACTCAGACAGCCTCCCCCCTTGGCCTCCTAGGGGCTGGGGCAGAAGGCCATGTTCCACAATGCCCAACCTGGACTCACACGTGCTGTTGGCAGGTTCAACGCAAAGGAACACCATGAGATGGAGGCCACCACATTCTGTGTAGCTGGGACCATGGGCGCCACCACACATGATGAGGGTTTCTGTTATAGGGAGCAACGCGGTCTCACTACATTGCCTAGGCTGGTCTAGAACTCCCTGGCTCCAGCGTTCCCCTGTCTCAGCCTCCCAAAGCCACTGCCAGATTGTCTGCCAATACACCATCTTTCAGGAAATCTATGCCCAAGAATGAGGTGTCCTTCCCCAATGATCACTGTCTGTTCATGATGATTCCAACTCCATACACAAATGGATGCTATTCTTTTCTTTCATTTTTTGAGAGTAAAAGGCTCACTCCATTGCCCAGGCTAGCCAGCAGTGGCTTGCTCCTGGCCACTACAGTCTCAGCCTGCCATGATCTGGTGAGCCTTTGCCCCCTGGCCATCCGAGGAGATGGAAATACAGGCGCCAGCCACCATGCCTGGCTCATTTGGGATGGAAGGTAGAGATGAGCTCTTGCCAGGTTGCCCAGTCACGTCTCACATGAGCTGGCTATAGTCGGCTGCTGGCCTCAGTCTCCCAATGCACTGGGATGAAGAGGATGAACACCCAAACCCGGCCTCAATCCTTCTAAAACAAACCAGAAGGCCTGGCATGGTGGCCCATGCCTGTAATTCCAGCTCTCTAGGAGGCTGAGGTAGGATGATGGCTGGAGCACAGGAGCTCCTAGCCAGCAAGGTCGCAAGGAGACCTAATCTCCACACCCATCCAAACAGGAGGTCTGGGGTCAGAGTGCCCATTGTCCCAGCCACTTTAGAGGCTGAGGTGGAAGGATTGCTGGAGCCCACAATTACAAGACTGGCAGTGAACGGCAGTCATGTCCCCAGGCCCCAGCCTTGGCCACAGAGCCAGACCCTGTCTCCAAAAACATCAGAATTGTACACAGATACTCAACTGCATGTGGTGTGTTCAAAGGGCGACTGTCATTTGAGCCAGGAAAAAATGTGATTGGGGGGATGAAATGAGGCCAGGTGAGGGATGTGTCCCTGACCTTTCTTATAGGAAGGTCCTCATTGTCAACTTGGATGGTCAGCCTGCCTCAGGCAATTTTCTCACCTCGGAGAGGACAGCTTGCATGAACATGAACAGGAAGCCTAGGGATCTACTGCACCAAAGAAGAGCAGCCATTCTGGGGATTGGAGCTGGAAGGTACCAAGCTTGGGGGACCCTCACATGTGGGGGGAGGCATGGGGATAAGGACTGAGGGCAGAAGCTTTCCAGGAGAATGGATACCTATCTTTCTTTTTTCTTTCTTTCCTTCCTTCCTTCTTTCTTTTTTTCTTTTCTTTCTTTCTTTCTTTCTTTCTTTCTTTCTTTCTTTCTTTCTTTCTTTCTTTCTTTCTTTCTTTCTTTTCCTTCCACTCTAGGTTGCCAAGGCTGCTCTCAAATCACCCAACTCGGGCCACACTCTCAGCCTGGTCTTGCCAATCTGCTACAATCCCAGGCTTTCCATTCGGTTGACATCCTAATCTTCCTGCTGGGTCTTGAAGTCTGGGTCAGAAGTGATCCACCTGCTGAAGCCTATCCTCACCCAAGGTTTTCTGGGTTTTGTGTGAGTCGCCTGGCTGTCTCTGGACCTTCCCCCAGTTTCTGGTCTCACCATCTAATACCTTCAGTTGGGGGAGGGCCCCTTCCTTTCCTGATCACTCTATCGTCCCATGCCAACACAGACCTTTCCCTGGGGAGCCGTGGACACCCGTGGTGATGCAAGTTGGAGTCATCTTTTTGTTGCCATAGTCTCCATTGCCCAGGATGGGGCATGACAGCACGATTGTGGCTTTCAGGACCTTGACCTGTTGGGCTCAGCTGATCCTCCAGCCTTGGCCCCCAAGCAGCCTGGACTCTGGGAACCACCATGCCTGACTCAATTTTGGGGCCCTTTTTCTGAGACAAGTTCTGGTCACCTCACCTAAGATAGTCTCTGACCCCAGGGCTCCAGTCAGAGGGCAGAGATGAGAGAATTGTCTGAGCCCGGCATGTGGAATTCACAGTGTCCGTGAGCTTGCCCCTGCATGCTGGCCTGGGTGAAAGTGGGACTCTTACTCAGAATAATAATCCAACCACGACCACCAGCAAAACCTCAGGCCGGGCTCTGGGCCTCAGTCTGGCATTCTGGCCCTTCGGAGTCCCAGGTGAGTGATGGCCTGAGACTGCAGGTTCAACACCAGCTGAGGACACAGTGGCGAGACCTCATCTCAGATCAAAAATAAATCCAAATATTAGCCAGGCATGGTGGTGCAGGTTTATGATTCCAACCACTCGGGGGGCCGAGGCAGGAGGATCACCTGATCCCAGCATGTGGAGTCCTCGATGGCCATGAGTATGCCCCTGAGCTATGGCCTGGGTGATAGACTGAGATTCTGACCCAAAATAAAAATAATCACCACCACCGCTACCACCACCATCCCTGCCACACAGCAAAAGTAGTCACCCTCAGGTATGGGAGAAGAAAAGGCACTTTCTGGTCTGAAGTTCATGGGGTTTCAAAGGTGGCCACTGGGCACATCCATCCCACACATTCGGCCATGCACCACACAAGGTCTGCCTCCACCTTCCACACTCATGCCCCATGGCAAAGTTGCATTTGAGCTCACAAAACAGATGGGGCCAAGTTAGTGCAGTCATCGAGCACAGAGCAATCAAGGTAGACAGCAACACCACATCCATTTCCGGTTCCAGTTGCCCGGTATGCCACCTTCAGGTTTGGGTGGGAGCCTTCCTCTCCTGATTACTCCATTGTCCCTCACCCATGCAAACCATTTCCTGTGGAGCCATGGACGTGTGTCATGACACACATGGAGGTTTCTTTTTTGTTGCCAGAGTTTCCTTCAGCCAGGCTGGGCCACGGTGGCATGATTGTGTCTCACAGGGCCTCAACCTGCTGGGCTCAGGTGGTCCTCCTACCTCGGCCATGAGCAGCTAGGACTTCGGGGTTCACCACGTCTGACTCAATTCTGGGGACCTCTCACCAAGACGAGGTCTTGCCATCTCACCCAGGTTTGTCTCCAACCCCTGGGCTCAGGCAACATCCTGCCTCAGCCTCCCAGGGCACAGGGCTGATGGCCACAGAGCCATGGTGTCCAGCCAGGACTCACACATTCTGTTGGTGGGGGTGGTACAAAGGAACACCCTGGGACAGAGGCCACCACATCCCATTTAGCCAGGTCCATGGGCACCACCACACGCAACTCCAGTATTTGGGTTCTGGAAAGTGATGAGGCCTCGCTACATGGTCCAGGCTGCTTCTGAACTCCTGGGCTCCAATGGTTCCCCCCTCAGCCTCCCAAAGACAGAGCCCAATTGTCTGATGATCCACCTTCTTTCAGGAACTCTAGTCTCAAGGCCAGGACCTCCTTCCGAATGGATCTCTGTGTGTTCACGATGATCCCAACTCCATACACAAATGGATGCTCTTCTTTTTTTTTATTTATTCCTTTATTTCTTTGAGTTGAAGTCTAACTCCATCGACCAGGCTGGGGAATGGTGGCTTGCTCTCGGCAACTGCAGCCTTAGCCCACCGGGCTCAGGCAAGATTTTCTCTGGCATTCTGAGGAGCTGGTAGGGCAGGTGCATGCCACCATGCCCAGCTCAATTATGATGGAAGATAGAGACAAGGTCTCGGTGTAGTGCCAGTGTGGGTCTCGGCCTGTGGATTCAGGTTGGCCACCGGCCTCAGCCTCCCAAAATGCTAGGATGATCAGGCAGAGCCCCCAAGCCCAGCTGTGAACTTTCATAGAAAAAACCAGAATGCCCAGCGCCATGGCCCATGCCTAAAATCCCAGCACTCTGGGAGGCTGAGGTGGGAGGATGGCTGGAGCCCAGAAGTCCAAGGCCAGCCTGGGCAGCACAAGGAAACCCCATCTCCACAACCAATCATACAGGGGGTGTGGGTGCCCATCGTCCCGGGCACTCCGGAGGCTGAGGTTACAGGCTAGAGGATCACTGAGGCCCTTGATTTCAAGGCTGGTGGATAATGATGGTCATGTCCCCGGGCCCCGGCCTGGGCCACAGAGCCAGACTCTGTCTACAAAAACATCAGAATCATACACAGATTCTCAAATGCTTGTGGTGTGTTCATAGGGTGACTGGCTTTGGAACCAGGAGCACTGGGATTGGGGGAGAAGAAATGTCCCTGGTGATTGATGTGTCTCTGGTCTTTCTTGGCAGAAGGTCCTCATTGCCGTGTCAGATGGTGGGCCTGGCCGGGGCACATTTCTCACCTCCGAGAGAGGAGCTGGTAGAAACCTGGCCAGGGAGACTCAGGAACTCAGGCACCAAAGTGGGAGCAGTAATTGGGTGCTTGGGGCTGGTAGGTGCCGAGCTTTGGGAACCCTCACATATGGGGGGGTTGGGGGGTTGGACTGAGGGCAGAAGGTTTGCAGGAGAATGGATTTCTTTTTTTGGAATTCTTTCTTTCTTTCTTTCTTTCTTTCTTTCTTTCTTTCTTTCTTCCTTTCTTTCTTTCCTTCTTTCTTACCTTCTTTCTTTTCTTTCTTCACTAGATTGGCCAGCTGCTGTCAAACCACCCAACTCCAGCCATCCTCTCAGACTGGGCCTCCCAAACTCCTGTGGGCACAGGATTTCCATTGGTCTTCCTGCCTGGTCTTGAACTATGGGCCCGAGGTGAACCTCCCACCGAGACCTGCCCTCACCAAAGGTTTTCAGGGTTTTGCTTGGGGTTGAGGTAGGGGCTTGCAATAGTGTCCAGCCTAGTCGCGAGCTCCCGGGCTCTGGTCTTCTGCCAGATTCGACCTCCCCAAGTGCCAGAGACAGATGTGAATCACCTGGCCATTCCTGCCCACCAGAAGTTTTTACAGTCAAGACGTCACTTTCCCAGAGGAGGCCCCTGGTAGGAGCAAGGTGGTCCACCCTTGGGAAAGATGCAGGCGGAAGGTTGGGTGCACCAGTGGAGACACGCCCTTGTGCCAGGCAATAACCCTTGTGAGGAATCAGTGGGCGACTCCAGCCACCATACCTGGCATCACGGGTTGTCGGAAGGGAGCGGGTCTTGCAGTGGGCCCTGGAAGGAGTGTGCAGGCTGGTCACAGGGGCTCACTCCTGTCATCTTGACACTCTGGGAGGCCGAGTCGAGAGGATGGCCTGAGCCCCTGGGTCCTAGACCAGCCTGCATCTTGGTGAGAACTCGTCTCTACAAGAAGCCCATAAAATGAGCCAGTGTGGTGGTGCACACTTGACCTTTCGGCCACTTGTGAGGCCATGGCAGGAGGATTGCTGGATCCCAGCCAGTGGAGGCTGTGGTGGCCAAGAGCGGCCCCGTGATCTCCAGCCTGAGTGACAGAGCAGGATTCCAACTCCAAATATTAATAATCATGACCACCGGTACTGCCACCTCCCCTGCCACTCAGCGCGAGGATTCACCCTCAGGGATGGGAAAGGAAAAGGCACTATCCTACCTGTCGTTCGTGGGAGGTATCAGTTGTGTCCACCGGGCACATCCATCCTGCACTTTCAGCCACACATCCCAAAAAGCCTGCCTCCACCCTCCACACTTGTGCACCATGACAAAGACACGTGTGAGCTCACAGAACATACTGCCCCGAGTTAGGGGGGCCATCGGGCACAGAAGAAAGTAGTCTGGCAACACCGCAGCCAGTCCATGTTCCAGCTGCCCAATTTGCCACATTCAGTCTGGGGAGGGACCATTTCTCTTTTGATCACTCCATCGTCCCCCGCCCACACAGATCTGTTCCTGGGGACCCATGGATGCCTGTCATGGAACATGAGAGAGGTGTCCTTTTTGTTGCTGGATTGTCCATTGCCCTAGTTAGGGCATGGCAGCACGATCGTGGCTCCCAGGGCCTCAACCCATGGGTTTCAGGCAGTCCTCCCACCTCAGCCCCAAGCAGCTGGGAGTCCAGGGACCACCACACCTGACTCAATTTTGGAGGCCTTTCACCAATACTAGGTTGTTCCACATTGCCCAGGCTGGTCTCTGACCCCTGGGCTCAGGCTGCATCCTGACTCGGGCTCCTAGGGCATGGGACTGACCGCCAATAGCAGCGGTGCCCAGCCAGGTCTTGCACGTTCTGTCGGTGGGGGTGATGCAAAAAAATGCCCCGTCATGAAGGCCAACGCATCCCGTGTAGCCAGGACTGCGGTAGCTGCCACGCACCACTCCTGTGTTTGCATTCCCAGAGAGATGAGGTCTCAATACATGGCCCAGGCTGGTCTCGAGCCACCAGGCTCCAGTTGTCCACCACCTCAGACTTCCAACATCACAGGCCGATTGTCTGCCAATTCACCATCTTTCAGAAATTCTATGCCAAAGACTGGGGCATCCTTCCCAAATGATCTCTGTCTGCTCACGATTATGCCATACAAAATACAAAAATAGATGCTCTCTTGTTTTTCTTTTTTCTTTGAGTCAGCGTTGCACTCCATTGCCCAGACTGGAGGGTGGTGACTTGCTACCAGCCCCCAAAGCATTGGCATGCCAGGCTCTGCCGAGTCTTTTGCCGGCCTTCCAAGGAGCCAGAATGACAGGAACATGCCACTGCAACTGGCTCATTTGGCATAGAGGGTAGAGACGAGGTCTCGCTGCATTGCTTGGGTGGGTCTTGGCCCATGGACTGGGGCCGGCCACTGACCTCTGCCTCCCAAAGTGCTGGAAATATGAGGCTAACCTCCTGAACTTGGCTTTGATCCTTCATCGAGCACAAACCAGAAGGCTTGCCCCGGCAGCCCATGCCTGGAATCCCAGTGATCTGGGAGCCCAAGGCAGAAAGGTGGCTGGAGCCCAAGAGCCCAAGGCCAGCCTGAGCCACGAAGGGAGACCCCGCCTCTGCACCCACTGAAACAGGGCATCTGGTGTCGAGGTGCCCATCATCCTGGTCACTCCAGAGCCTGAGGCTGGTGGATCGCCAGAGCCCACGATTTTCAGATGGGTGGGGAATGACAGTCATGTGTCTGAGCCCCAGCCTGGGCCACAGAGCAAGACCCTGTCTCCAAAACCATCAGAATCGTACACAGATTCTCAACTGTGCATGCTGTGTTCACAGGGTGACTGGTTTTTGAGCCCAGAAAAATGGAACTGGGGGAAGAATGGTTCCCGGGTGAGGGATGTGTCCCTGTCCTTTCTTGGAGGAAGGTCCTCATTGCTGAGTCTGCAGGTCAGCCTGTCTGCGACACATTTCTCACCTTGGAGAGGAGAGCCGATGGAAATGCGACCAGGTATCCTCGGGAACTCCCACACCTAAATGGGGCCAGGCATTGGTCTGGGTTGGGCTGGAAGGTGCCAAGCTGGGGGACATTCACATGTAGGAGGGATGGGAGAGAAGGTCTGGGGCAATATGTTTGCAAAACAATGAATTTCTTTCTTTCTTTCTTTCTTTCTTTCTTTCTTTCTTTCTTTCTTTCTTTCTTTCTTTCTTTCTTTTCTTTACTCTCTAGGTTGCTTAGGTTGCTGTCAAACTACCCAACTCGGCCTGGGCCTCCCAAACTGCTGCATTCACAGGCTTTCCATTTGGTCCACATCATGGTCTTCCTGCCTGGTCGGAGGTGATCCTTCCCTGAGGCCTGCAATAATCCATGGTTTTCTGTGTTTTTCTTGGGGTCGAGGTGGGGCTTGTTATTGTGTCCACCCTTGTCTCGAGCTTCCAGACTCCAGTAATATTCCCCTCTCATCGTCCCTGAGTGCCAAGGAAACAGGCATGAGTCACCTGGCCATCCCCACCCCCACAAAGGTTTGATTGTCATGCCCTCCCTTTCCCCAAGGCAGCCTCTGGGAGGAGCATGCCAGTCAACCCTGGGAAATGAGGTAAGCGGAGGGGTGGGCACCCAGGCAGAGACATGCCCCTGTGTCTGTTGTTCCCCCTGGGGAGGACTAAGAGGACCACTCTGGCTGCACTCTCTGGGGTCCCACATCATCAGAAGGGAGTGGGCCCTGTGGTGGGGCCACAATAGGTGTGCAGAGAGTGGATGCTGTGGCTCATACCTCTTATCCCAGCATTCTGGGAGGCCAAGGTGAGATGATGGCCTGAGTCCCTGAGTTTGAGACCAGCCCAGACCACTTGGCGAGACTTCATCTCTACAAGAAGCCAAAAACACAAGCCAAGTGTGGTGGTGCACACCTGTCATTCCTGACACTTGGGAGGCCATGGAAGGAGGATCACCAGAGCCTAGCCTGTGGATGCTGCTGTGACCGAGAGCAGGCCCCTGCGCTCTGGCTTAGGCAAAAGAGTGGGACTCTGACTCAAAATAATATATCAACAACCCCCACCACTACAACCACATGCTGGGCTCAGGGTCTGAGTCTGGCATCCTGGCACTTCGGAGGCTCAGGTGAGGAGATGGCCTGAGCCTGCCAGTTACACAACATCCTGGGACAGGAGACAAGACCTCATCTCGGTCATCAAAAATAAATCAAAAGATTAGCCGGACTTGGTGCAGGCCTATGGTACCAGCCACTAGGGGGGCCAAGATATTAGTATCGTCTGTGCCTGGAAGATGGAGTTTGCGGTGTCTGCAAGCATGCCCCTTTGCTCCTACCAGGGCGACAGTGTGGGATTCTGACTCCAAATAATAATAATCACCAACACCACCACCACCACTACTCCTGACACCCAGCACAAGGAGTCACCCTCAGGGATGGGAGAGGAAAAGGCACTTTCCGGCCTGAAGTTCATGGGAGGTTTCAAAGGTGGACAGCAGGCAAGTCTGTCCTGTGCATTCAATCACGTGCCCCAGAATGCCTACCTCCACCTTCCACACTCATGCCCCATGGCAAAGATGTGTGTGAGCTCATGGAACAGATGGTCCTGCGCTAGGGTGTCTGTCGGGCACACATTGAACAAGGTGGTCAGGCAACACCATGGCCAGCCTAGCTCCTGGTTGCCCTGTCTCCCACCTTCGGGCGAGGGGAGGGCACTTACTCTCTTGTTTACTTCATTGTCCCCCGCCCAAGCAGAACTTTCCCTGGGGAGACGTGGATGCACATTGTGACACATGTGTGGAGGCATCTTTTTTGTCACCAGAGTCTAAATCGGCCTGTTTGGGGTATGGAGGCATGATCCTGGCTCCCAGGCCCTTGACCTGTGGCGTTCAGGTGGTCCTCCCACCTCGGACCCCGAACAACCAGGACTCTAGAGGCCAGCACACGTGACTCGATTTTCAGTACCTCTCACCAAGACATGGTCTGACCATGACGCCCAGCTTGGTCTCTGACCCTTGGGCTCAGGCAGCCTCCCACTTCCACCTCCCAGGGTGCAGGGCTGATGGCCATGAGCCACAGTGCTTGTCCTGAACTCATACAAACTGTCGGTGGGAGCTACGCAAAGGAATGCCACTGGACAGAGTCCACCACATCCCGTGTGGACGGCACCATGGGTGCCGCCACATATGATTCCAGTGTTTGTGTTCCAGGGAACAAATTATCGCTACATGGTCCAGGACATTCTCGAATTCCTGGGCTCCAGCAGTCCCCCGCCTCGGGCTCCAAAATACACAGACAGATTGTCTGCTGCTCCACTGTTTTTCAGGAACTCTAGCCCCAAGGCCTCCTTCCCAAGTGATCTCTGTCTGCTCATGATGATCCCAACTCCATACAAAAATGGATGCCTTTCTTATTTTTCCCTTTTTTACTTTGAGTTGGAGTCTCACTCTGTCAATCAGGCTGGAGGGTGAGGGCTCACTCCTGGCCACTGCTGCCTTGGCAATCCAGGCTCTGGCAAGCCTTTCCCCAGCCTTCCAAAGACCTGGAACAACAGGTGCATGCCTCCATGCCAGGCTAATTTGGGATGGAGGGGAGAGCCGAGGTCTCCCTGGGTTACCTAGGGGGGAATTGGCCCATGGGCTCATGCTGGCAGGTGGCCTCACTCTCCCAAAGCACTAGCATGACAAGTCTGAGCCCCCAAGCCCGGCCTCGATTCTTCATCGAAAATGAACCAGAAGACCTGGTGTGGCAAACCACGACTGGAAACCCAGTGCTCTGAGAGACCAAGGTGGGAGAAAGGCTAGAGCCCAGAAGCCCAAGACCAGCCCAGGACACACCAGGAGACCCCATCTCTGCACCCATCCAATCAAGTGATCTGGGGCCAAGGTGTCGGGTGTCCTGGGCACTCCAGAAGCTGAGGCAGGAGGATTGATGGATCCCGTGATTTCAAGGTTTGCAGTGAATGACGGTCGTGTCCCCAGGTCCCTGACTGGGCAACAGGGTGAGACCCTGTCTCCAAAAACATCAGAATCATAGTCAGATTCTCAACTACAATGGTGTGTTCACAGGGTGACTGGCTTTAGAGCTTGGAAAAATGTGATTGGGGTGAAGAAATGTCCCCGGGTGAGGGATGTGTCCCTGTCCTTTCTTGGTGGAAGGTCCTCATTGCCAAGTCAGAGGGTCAGCCTGCCTGCGGCATATTTCTCACCTAAGAGAGGAGAGCCGACAGGAACCCGGCCAGGGAGCCACAGGAACACCCACACCAAAGTGATGGCAGCCATTGTGGGGGCTTACAGCTGGAAGGCACCGAGTTTGGGTAACCCTCATATGTTGGAGGTGCGAGAGGGAACGACTGGTGACAGAAGATTGCAGGAGAATGGATTTCTTTCTTTCTTTCTTTCTTTCTTTCTTTCTTTCTTTCTTTCTTTCTTTCTTTTCTTTATTTCTTTTTTTTTCTTTCTTTCTTTCTTTCCTTTCCTCACTAGGTTGACCAGGCTGCTTTCAACCTGCCAAACTCGGGTCATCCTCTTGGCCTGGGCCTCTTAAACTGCTGCGATCACAGGCTTTCCATTTGCTTAATATCCTGGGATTCCTGCCTGGTCTTTAACGCTGAGCCAGAGATGATCCTCCCACCAAGGCCTCTCCTCATCAAGGTTTTCTGGGATTTGCTTGGTGTTGAGGTGGGTGGTTGCTGTGGTGTCCAGCCTGGACTTGAGCTCCCAGGTTCCCAACATCTTCCCCTCTTGGCCTCTCTGAATGCCGAGGAGGCAGGCACGGGTCACCCAGCTGTCCCCCCAAAGGTTTGTTATTCACACCATCCCTTTCCCTGAGGTGGCTGCTGGAAGGAGCAATGGTACCACCCTAGGGAATGAGGCAGGCAGACAGGTGGGCACCTAGACAGAGACACACCCCTACACCAGTGTCCCAGGCCATCGTAAGGGATCGGGTCTCATGGTGCGGCCCTGAGAAGGGTGTGGAGGCAAGGAGTGGTGACTCATTCCTGTCATTCTGGCACTATGGGAGGCTGATCTGAGAGGATGGCCTGAGGCCCTGGGTTTGAGACCAGCCCAGTGTTCTTGGGAAGAATTCATCTCTACAAGAAGAGAAGAACGTGGTGGTGCACAGCTGTCATTCCGGCTACTTGTGATGCTGCTGCGGGAGGATTGCCAGATCCCAGCTGGTGGAGACTGGTGGCTGAGAGTGGGCCCCTGTGCTCTGGACTGGGCAACAGAGTGGGACTCTGACTCAGAATAATAATACTAACAACCAACTCCACCACAACAACAAGCCGGGCTCAGGGGCTCAGCCTGGCATCACAGATCTTCAAAAGCCCAGGTGAATGGGTGGCCTGAGTCTGCAGGTATGACACCAGCCCAGGACATGGGGTGAGACCTCGTCTCTTCTCTCCAAAATAAATCCAAAGATTAGCCGGGTGTGGTGACACAGACCTGTGGTTCCATCCACTCGGGGGGCCGAGGCCAGAGGATCACCTGAACAACACAGGTGGAGTCTGTGGTGGCCATGAACGTGCTACTGCGCTCCACCCTGGGTGACAGAGTGGGATTCCAACTCTAAACAATAATAATAATCAACACCACTCCCACCATTAAACGTACCACCCATGTGAGGATTCACCCTTAAGGACAGGAAAGTAAAAAGCACTTTCTGGTCTGTCGTTCATGGGAGGTTACAAAGGTGGCCATCGGGCACATCTATCCTGCGACTTCAGTCACGTGTCCCAGAAGGCCAGCCTACACCCTCCACACTCGTGCCCCACAGCAAAGATCTGTGTGAGCTCACAGAACAGATGGCCCCAAGCTAAGGCGGCCCTCAGCACAGAGCAATCAGCCAGCACTGCGGATTCCGCCAAGCCTGACTTGATTTTGGGGACTGCTCGCCGAGACGAGGTCTTACCATGTCGTCCAGGCTGGTCTCCAATCCCTGGGATCAGGCAGTTTCTGGCCTCTGCTTTCCAGGGCATGGAGCTGATGGCCATGAGCCACAGTGCCTGGCCTGGACTCGCACATTCTGTCCATGGGGCGATGCAAAAGAACGCCCTGGGACAGAGGCCAATGCACCAAGTGTAGCCTGTTCCGTGGATGCTACAATGTGTGATACCAGCATTTGCATTCTAGGGAGCAACGATGTCTTGCAACGTGGCCCAGACTGGTCTCGAACTTCCAGGCTCCAGCGATCCCCCTCCTCGGCCTCCCAATGCCACAGTCTGATTTTTGGGAACTCTAGACCCAAGGCTGAGGCATCCTTCCCAATAATCTTTCTGTCCACAATGATCCCAACTCCATACACAAATGGATGCCAAGCTCCAGGAGCCTTTTCCTGGCATTCTGAGGAACTGTAATGACAGGCACATGACACCACACATGGCTCATTTGAGATGGAGTGTACAGACAAGGTCTCGCTGATGTGCCTAGGCCAGTCTTGGCCTGCGGTTTCAGGCCTGCCACTGGCCTCAGCCTCCCCAAGCGCTGGTATGACAAGGCTAAGTCCCTGAGTATGGATTTGATACTTCATTGGAAATGAACCAGAAGGCCTTTTATGGGGCCCAACAAATGGAATCCCAGTGCTCTGGGAGGCTGAGGCGGGAGGTTGGCTGGAGCCCAGGGCCTTGCAGGGAGAGCCCCTCTCCTTACCCATCAAATCAGGGTGTCTGGGGTCGAGGTGCCTGTTGTTCTGGAGGCTGAGGAAGGAGGATTGCTGGAGCCCACAATTTCACAGATAGTGGTGAATGACAGTCGTGTCCCCGGGCCCCAACCTGGGCCACAGAGTTAGATCTTGTCTCCAAAAACATCAGAATCACACACAAATTCTCAACTGCTCATGGTGTGTTCACAGAGCGACTGACTTTAGACCCAGAAAAAATAGGATTAAGGGGGTTGAAATATCCCAGGTATGTCCCTGGCCTTTCTTGTCACAGGGTCCTTGTTGCCATGTCAGAGGGTCGGCCTGCCTGGAGCACATTTCTCACCTTGGAGAGAAGAGCTGGCTGGAGCCAAGTCAGTTAACCTCAGGATCTCCCACACCAAAGCAGGGCAGCCATTGTGGTGTTGGTTTGGACTCAAATTTGCCGAGGTTGTGGGACCCTTACATGTGGGGTGGGTGGGAGTGGAAGGACTGAGGGCAAAATGGTGACAGAAGAATGGATATCTTTCTTTCTTTCTCTTTCTTTCCTTCTTTCTTTCTTTCTTTCTTTCTTTCTTTCTTTCTTTCTTTCCTTCTTTCTTTCTTTTCTTTCTTTTCTTTCCTCACGGTTGCCCAGGTTACTCTCAAGCCTCACAACTCAGGCCATCCTCTCAGCCTGGGCCTCCGAATTGTGGCAATCACAGGCTTTCCATTTGGTCGACATCCTTGTCCTCCTGCCTTTTCTTGAACTCTGGGCCAGAGGTGATCCCCTGCCGAAGGCTGACCTCACCCAAGGCTTTCTTGGTATTGCTTGTGGTAGAGGAGGGTCTTGCTAGGGTGTCCAACCTGGCTCGAGATCCTGGGCCCTGTCCATCTTCCCATCTTGGCCTCCACGAGTGCCCAGGAGACAGGCGTGGGTCCCCTGTCCATTCCCCCCCAAAGTTTTGAGGGTCATGACCTCCCTTTCCCTGAGGTGGTCCCTGGGAGGAGAGAGTGGGTCCACCCTGGGGAACTAGGTTGGTGGGCATCCCAGCAGAGAGATGTCCTGGCGGCACATGTTCCACTGAGGAGGGGTCAGCTGGTGACTTCAGTCACACTCTCGAGGGTCCCAGGTCTTCAGAAGTGAGGGGGACTCATGGTGGGGCCCCGAGTGCGTTGTGGAGAAAAGGCATAGGGCCTCATATCTGTCATCATGGCACTCTGGAAAGCCAAGGCAAGAGGATGTCCTGAGCACCTGTGTTCGGGATCAGCCCGGGAACCTTGGCAAGACCTCGTCTCTACAAGAAGCCAAAAAAATTAGCCGAGCATGGGGGCGTACTCTTCTCATACCAGGTACTTAGCTTGCCACAGCAGGAGTATCACAGGAGCCCAGCTACTGGATGTCGCAGTGGACAAGAACGGGCTCCTATGCTCTGACCTGTGCAACAGAGTGGGACTCAACCTCAGGATAATAATACCAACCACCACATCCACCACAACCACAGGCCAGGGTCAGGGGCTTAGCCTGGCATCGTGGCCCTTCCGAGGCCCAGGCAGGTGGACGGCCTGAGCCTGTGGCTTCAACACCAGCCCGGTACACAGGGCAAGACCTCATCTCGGTCATCAAAAATAAATCCAAATATATGCTTCGCATGGTGTTGCATGCCTGGGGTTTCAGTCACTCGGGTGCCTAGGCTGGAGGATCACCTGAGCCTGGCAGCTGGAGTTTGTGGTGGCTGTGAGTGTGTCCCTGCTCTCTGACATGGGGGACAGATTGGTATTCCAACTTCAAGTAATAATAATAATCACCACCACCAAGACACCTGCCATCCAGCCTGAAGAGTCACTCTCAGGGATGGGAGAGGAAAACGTACTTTAAGAACTGATATTCATGGGAGGTTTCAAAGGTGGCCACAGGGAAGGTTTGCCCCATGCCTTCGCAGATGCACCCAAGAAGGCCTGCGTTCACCCTCCACACTCATGCCCCACAGCAAAAACATGTGTGAGCTCACAGAACAGATGGTCCTGTGGTTAGGTGGCAGTCGGGTGCAGAGCGAACAAGGCGGTCCATCAATGCTATGCCCAGACCAGGTTCCAGTCACCCTGTCTGCCACCTTGGGGTGGGAGAGGGCCCCTTACACTCCCAATCTCTCCATCATCCCCTGCCAATGCGGACCTATCCCTGAGGAGTTGTGGATGCTGGTAGCGATTCAAGCGGGAGGTGTCTTTTTTGTTGACCGAATCTCCGTCAGCCAGGTTGGGGATCGGCAGCATGATTGTGTCCCAGGGACTCCACCTGAGGGGCTCAGGCGGTCCTCCTGTCTCGGTCCCTGAGCAGCCGGGACTCTGGTGTAGACCACACCTGACTCGATTTTGGGGACCTCTTGCCGAGACGAGGTCTGGACATTTCCCTTGCGCTGGACTCCAACCCCTGGGCTCAGGCAGCCTGCCGCCTCATCCTACCAGGGTGCAGGGCTGACGGCCATGAAC
>NW_006972890.1:1002-10249 GCF_000164805.1 Carlito syrichta | reverse complement strand
GAACTACGGTGCCTGGCCTGTACTTGCACGTTCTGCAAGTGGGGGTGACATCAAGAAATGCCCCAGGATGGAGCCCACCACTTTTCTTGTAGCCAGGAATGTGGGCACCACCACACGCGATTCCAATGTTTGCATTCTGGGGAGTGATGAGGTCTCGCTACATTGGTCTGCTCTCGAAATCCCATGCTCCATTGATCACCTGCCTGTGCCTCCCAGAGCCACAGCCCGATTGTCTGTCAATCCACTGTCTTTTGGGAACTCTAGGCCCAAGACTGGGGCCTCCTTCCCAAATGATCTCTGTCTGTTCATGATGAATCCAACTCCATACACAAATGTAAGTTTTTGTTTTTCTTTATTCTTTTTTCTTTCGGTCGCCCAGGCTGGTGCGCAGGGGTTCAATCCCGGCCACCGCAGCCTCACCCTGCCATGCTCTGGTGAACCTTTCCCGGGCCTTCTGAGGAGACAAAATGAAAGGGACTTGTGACCACGCCCAGCTCATTTGGGATGGAGGGTAGAGACGAGGATCACCAAGGTGCCCGGGTGGACTCAGCTTGTGGGTTTGGGCCGGCTGCAGGCCTCAGCTTCCCAAAGCACTAGGATGATGAGGCTGACCCCCCGAGTCCATCCTCAATTCTTCATCAAAAACAAACCAGAAGGTCTGGCATGGCAGCCCATGCCTGAAGTACCAGCACTCTGGAGGCCAAGGCAGGAGTATGACTAGAGCCCAGGAGCCCCAGGGCAGCCTGCACCACGCAGGATGACCCCATCTCCACAACCCTCCAAACAGGGTGTCTGGGTTTGAGGTGCCCATCATCCCAAGCACCCTGGAGGCTGAGGCAGGAGGATCGCCAGAGACCACAATTTTGAGGCTAGTGGTGAACAACTGTCATGTCCCTGGGCAACAGAATCAGACTCTATCTCAAGAAAATTTAGAATTGTGCACGGATTCTCAACTGTGTGTGGTGTGTTTACAGGGCGACTGGTGTTACAGCCAGACAAAATGGGATTGGGGGAAAGTAATGTCCCCGGGTGAGGGATGTGTCCCTGGACATACTTGGTGGAGGGTCCTCATTACCAATTTGGAGGGTTGGCATGCCTGGGGCACATTTCTCCCCTCAGAGTGGAGAGCCGGCAGTAACCCAGTCAGGTAGTTGGGAACTCCTGCACCAAAGCGAGGGCATTCATTGTGGGGATTTGGTGCTAGAAGGTGTCGTGGTGGGGGACCCTCATATGTGGAGGGGCAGGGGAGGAAAGACTGAGGGCAGAAGGTTTGCAGAAGTATTTCTTTATTTCTCTCTCTCTCTCTCTTTCTTTCTGTCTGTCTTTTCTTTTTCACTAGGTTGCCCAGGCTGCTCTCTAACCACCCAACTCAGGCAATCCTGTTGGCCTGCACCTCCCAAACTGCTGCAATCACAGGCTTTCCATTTGGCCAACATCCTGGTCTTCTTGCCTGGTCTTTAACTCTGGGCCAGAGTCAGTTCTTCTGCTGAGGCCTGACCTCACCCAAGGTCTTCTGGGTTTTGCTTAAGGTCGAGATGAGGGCTTGCTCTGAGGTCCAGCCTGGTCTCAAGCTCCCGAGATCTGGCCATCATCCTGTCTTGGGCTCCCTGAGTGCCAAGGAGACAGGCATGTGTCACCTGGCTGTCCCCACCCCTCCAAAGTTTTGAGAATCATGACCTGTCTTTCCACGAGGCGGCCCCTGGGAGAAGCGAGCAGGTCCACCCTGGGAAAGTAGGCCAACAGAGTGTTGGGCACCCCAGTGGAGACATGCACCAGTGTCCAGGTTTTTGGAAGACAGCAGGCCTCATGGTGGGGCCCAAAGAGGGGTGTGGAGGCATGGTGCTGGAGCTCATACCTCTTATCCCAGCACCCTGGGAGGTCGGAGTGGATGGCCTGAGCCCCCGAGTTTAGGACCAGCCTGTGAACCTTGGGAAGACTTCATCTCTACAAGAAATAAAAAATATGAGCCGAGCATGGTGGTGCACACCTATCATTATGGCCACTTGGGAGGCCGTGGCGGGAGGATCACCAGAGACTATTCGGTGGAAGCCTCAGTGGCCGAGAGTGTGCCTCTACACTCCAACCTGGGTGACAGATCAGGACTCCTACTCAGAATAATACCAACCACTACCACCACAACAACAACAGACCAGCTCAGGGCCTCAACCTGTCATTCTGGCCCTTCGGAGGCCAAGGACAGTAGATGGTCTGAGACATCGGGTTCGAGACCAGCCTGGGACACTGGGCAATAGCTTTACTCAGCCATCAAAAAACATCCAAAGATTAGCCAGGCGTGGTGCCTGGTCTCAGCTCCCATGCTCTGGCCATCTTCCCATCTCGGCCTCCCTGATTGCTGAGGAGACAGGCCCGGCTGGACCCCCTTGATGGTTTTAACATCACACCCTCCCTTTCCACAAGGCAACAAATGGGAAGAGCGAGCATGTCCACGCTTGGAATTGAGGCAGGTGAAGGGGTGGGCACCCTGGTACCTTTGGCCACGCATCACAGAAAGTCTGCCTCCAGCCTCCACAGTCATGCTTCACGGCAAAGACTAGTGTGAGCTCAAGGAACAGACAGCTCCAAGCTATGGTGGCCATCAGGAACAGAGCAATCAAGTGTTCCAGCAATGGTGTGACCAGCCCAGGTTCTGTTTGCCTGACCAGCCACCTAGGGTGGGGGGAGGACCCCTTCCTTCCCGATCACTCCATCATCCCCCCCACAATGACCTTTCCCTGGGGAGGCGTATACACCCATCGTGAAACACATGGGCGGCATCAGTTTTGTCACTGGAGTCTCCGTTGGATGGGTCGGGGCGCAGTGGCATGATCGTGTCTCCTGGGTCCTCGACCTGCGGGGCTCTGGTGGTCCTCACACCTCAGACCCGAGAAGCTGTGAATCTGATGGTCACCACGCCTGACTCGATTTGGGACACTTCACACCGAAATGAGGTCTGGCCAAGGCACCCTGCCTAGTATCCAACTCCAGGACTCAGAGAAACTGCCACCTCAGACTTCCATGGTGAGAACTTGATGGCCATGAGCCACAGTGCCTGGCCTGGACTCGCACATTCTGTTGGCAGTGGCAATGCAAAGGAATGCCTTGTGATGTTGGCCACCACATCCTGTGTAGCCAGGAACACTGGCGCCACCATGCGTGACTCCAGCTTTTGTGTTCTGGGGAGCGACGAGATCTCACTAAGTGGCCCAGGCTGATCTCAAACTCCCGGGCTCCAGCAGTCCCCTACCTTGGCCTTCCAAAGCTACAGCCTGATTGTCTGTCGATCTACCATCTTTTGGGAACTCTAGGCCCAAGGCTGGGCCTCCTTCCCAAATGATCTCTGTCTGTTCACGATTATTCCAACACCATATACAAATGGATGCTTTTCTTTTTTTTCCTTTTTTCATTTTTTCTTTGAGTCGGAGTCTCACTCTGTCACCCAGGTAGGAGGGCAGTGACTCGCTTCTGGCCACCACAGCCTTGGACCACCGGGCTCCCACAAGCCTATCCCCGGCCTTCTGAGGTGCCAGAATGACAGGCATGCACCACCATGACCAGCTTACTTGGGCTGGGGGGTAGAGACGAGTCTTGCTGAGGGTCCCAGGCAGGTCTTTGCCCACAGGCTCAGGATAGCCATTGGCCTTGGCCTCCCAAAAAGCTTGAATAATGAAGTTGAGCCTCAGAGTCCAGCCTTGATCTTTTGTCAAAAACAAACAAGAAGGCCTGGCGTGGTGGCCAGGTTTAGAATCCCAGCACTCTGGGAGCCTGAAGCAGAAGAATGGCTGGAGCCCAGGATACCGAGGCCAGTGTGGATCATGCAGGGAGACTCCATTTCTGCACCCATCCAAACAGGAGGTCTGGGTTGAGGTGCCTGTCATCCCGGCCACTCCAAAGGCTGAGGCGGGAGTATCACTGGAGTCTGACATTTTGAGGCCGGCAGCTAATTACTGTTGTGTCCCCATGACCCAGCATGGGCCACAGAGCCAGACCTTGTCTACAAAAATATCAGAATCATAAAAAGATTCTCAACTGCACGGGGTGTGTTCACAGGGCACCTTACTTTAGAGCCAGGAAAAATGGTGTTGGGGAAGAAGAAATGTCCCCTGGTGAGGGATGTTTCCCTGGTCTTTCTTGGCAGGAAACCAGCCAGGGAGCTTCAGGAACTCCCACAACAAAGCGGGGGCAGCCATTGAGGGGTTTGGGCCTGGAAGGTGCTGAGTTTGGGGGAGTCTCACATGTGGGGGCATGCGGGGAAGAACTGAGGGTAGAAGGTTTACAGGAGAATGGATTTCTTTTTCTTTCTTTCTTTCTTTCTTTCTTTCTTTCTTTCTTTCTTTCTTTCTTTCTTTCTTTCTTTCTTTTCCTCTCTCTCTCTTTTGCTTCCTCACTTGGTAGCCCTGACTGCTCTCAAAGCATCCAACTCAGGCCTTCCTCTTGGCCTAGGCCTCTCAAACTGTTGCAATCACAGGCTTTCCATTTGATTGACATACTAGTCTTCCTGCCTGGTCTTGAACTCTGGGCCTGAGGCCATTCACATGCTGAGGTCGCCCTCACCAAAGTATTTCTGGGATTTGCTTGGTGTCGAGGTGGGGGCTTGCTATGGTGTCCAGCCTGGTCTATGCTGCTGGGCTCTGGCCATCTTCCCATCTCTGCCTCCCTGAGTGCCAAGGGGACAGGTATGACTCGCCAGGCTGACATCCCTCGATGGTTACAGAGTTTCACCCTCCCTTTCCCCGAGCTGGCCCCGGGGATTAGTGACCAGGTCCACCCTGGGAATCGAGGAGGGTAGAGTGGTGTGTGCTCCAGCAGAAACACGCCCTTGCACCAGGTGCTCCTCCGGATCACGTTCAGCAGGCAACTCCGTCTACCCTCTCCAGAGTCCCAGGTCTTATGAAGGGAGTGGGCCTACCAGTTGTGCCCCAAGAGGTGTGTGTAGACCACATGTGGTGGCTTATGCCTGTCACCCCAGCGCTTTGGAAGGCTGAGGCAAAAGGATGGCCTGAACCCCCTTTTTCGAACCCAGACTGGGCACCTTGACCAGATCTCCTCTCTACAAGAAGATAAAAAATGAGTTGAGATTGGTGGAACAGACCTTTCGTCCTGGCCTCTCGGGAGGCCACGGCAGGATGTTCATTGGAGACCAGTTGGTGAAGGCCACAGTGGCTGAGTGCAGTCCCTGAGCTCCAGCCTGGGTGACAGAGCATGACTCCAAATCACAATAACACCAACCACCCCCACCACCGGCTGGGCTCAGGCTGTCCAACTGAGACTCAAGCAACAAAAAAGACACCTCAGGGACACAGGCTGGGCTCAGCGACTCAGGCTGGGCTCAGGGACTCAGTCTGGCATTTTGGCCCTTCGAGGTACAGGTGAGTGGATGGCCTGATTCTATGGGTTCGACACCAGGCCAGGACATGGAGTGCGATCTTGTCTCGGCCATCAAAAATAATCCAAAGATTACCTGGACGTGGTGATGCAGGCCTGTGGTTCCAGCCACTCGAGGGCCAAGGTGGGTGAATCGCCTGAGCCCAGCAGGTTGAGTATGTGGAGTCTGTGAATGTGCCCCTGTGCTCTGACCTAGGCCAAAGAGTGGGATTCTGTCTCCAAATCATGATAATCACAACCAACACCACCACGCCTGCCACCCAGCACATGGATTCAACCTCAGGGATAGGAGAGGAAAAGGCACTTTCCTATTTGTCATTTGCAGGAGGTTTCAAAGGTGGCCACCAGGCACGTCTGACCTACACCTTTGTCAACGCTTCCCAGAAGACCTGCCTCCACCCTCAACACTCGTGCCCCATGGCAAAGACGCATGTGAGGTCATGTAACCGATACCCCCTAGTTAGGGCAGCCATCGGCCAAAAAGAGATCAGGCCCATGTTCTGGTCACCCGGTCTGCCACCTTAGCTTGGGTTGAGGGCCACTTCCTTACTGATCACTCCATCGTCCCCTGCCCACACTGACCTTTCCCTGGGGAGCTGTGGACGTACATCATGACACACATGGGAGGTGTCTTTTTTGTTGCTTGAGTCTCAATTGGACAGGCTGAGTTGCAGCAGCACGATTGTGGCTCCTGGGGCCTTGACCTGTGGGACTCAGGCGATCCTCCTGCCTTGGCCCTGAGCAGCCAACACTCTAATGGCTACCACGCCTGACTCGATTTTGTGCACCTCTCACTGAGATGAGGTCTGGCCATGGCTCCCTGGCTGGTCTCCTAATCCAGGGCACAGGGAGCCTCACACCTCAGAATTACAGGGTGCAGGTCTGACGGCCATAAGCTACGATCCCTGGCCTGAACTTGCACATTCTGTCAGCAGGGGTGATGCAAAGGACCACCCCTTGATGAAGGCCACAAAATCCCATGTAGCTGGGACCAAGGGCTCTACCAGGCACAACTCCAGATTTTGCATTCTGAGGAGTGATGAGATCTCACTATGTGGCCCAGGGTGTTATCAAACTCCTGGGCTACAGTGGAACCCCACCTCAGTTTTCCAAAGCCACAGTTCGATTGTATGCCAATCCACCATCTTTCGGAAACTCAAAGCAGAAGGCTGGGGCCTCCTTCCCAAATGATCTGTTTATGATGATCCTAACTCCATACACAATTGAATGCTCTTCTTTTTTTTTTCTTTTTTTCTTCTTTTTCTTTGAGTTGGAGTCTCACTACTTCACCCAGGTTGGTGGATGTTTACTTGCTTATATCCACCACATCCTTGACCCACTGATCTCCTGTGAGGCTTTCCCCAGCCTTCTGAGGAGCCAGAATGACAGGCGCACACCACCACACCTGGTTCATTTGTGATGGATAGTAGAGACAATTCTCACTGAGGGCCCCAGGCAGGACTTGGCCCATGGGCTCAGGCTGGGTACTGGCCTCAGCCTGCCAAAGAGCTTGGGTGATGAGGCTGAGCCCCCGAGCCTGGCCTCGATCCTTCGTCAAAATGACCCAGAAGCCCTGGCGTGGTGACCCACATTTGGAATCCCAGTGCTCTAGGAGGCTGAGGTGGGAGGATGGCTGGAGTCCGGGATACCAAGGCCAGCCTGGGCCATGCAACCATCTAAACAGGGGGTCTGGGATCATGGTGCCCATTGTCCTGTACTCTCTGGAGGCTGAGGTGAGAGGATTGCTGGAGCCCATGATTTCAAGGCTGGTGGTGAATGGTGGTCATGTCCCTGGGCCCCAGTCTGGGCCACAGAACCAGACCCTGTCTCCAAAAACATCAGAATCATAAACAGATCCTCAACTGTGCGGGGTGTGTTCACATGGCAACTGACTTTAGAGCCAGGAAAAATGGAATTTGGGGAAAAAATATCCTTGGGTGAGGAATGTGTGCCTGTCCTTTCTTGGCAGAAGGTCCTCATTGCCGAGTCAAGGATCAGCCTGCCTGGGGCACATTTCACACTTTGGAGAGGAAAGCCAGCAGGAACCTGACCAGGAAGTCTCGGGCACTCCCATACCAAAGCAGGGGCAGCCATTCGAGTGGTTGATGTTGAAAGATGCCGAACTTGTGGGACATTCACATTTTGGGGTGGAGAAGGACTAGGGCAGAATATTTGCAGAAGAATGGTTTTCTTTCTTTCTTTCTTCCTTCCTTCCGTCCTTCCTTTTTCCTTCCTTCCTTCCTGCCAACCTTGGGAGACCCTCACATGTGCGGGCGTGGGGGGAAAGGACTGATGACAGAAGATTTGCAGGAGAATGGATTTCTTTCTTTCTTTTTTCTTTTCTTTCCTCACTAGGTTTTCCATGCTGCTCTCAAACTGTCAAACTCAGGCCATCCTCAAAGACTGGGCTTCCCAAACTGCTGCAATCACAGGTTTTCCATTTTATTGACATCCTGTTCTTCCTTCCTGGTCTTGAACTGTGGGCCAGAGGTGATCCTCCCGCCGAGGCCTGCCCTCACCCAAGGTTTTCTGGGTTTTGTTTGGTGTCTAGGTGGGGATTTGTTATGGTGTCCAGCCTGTTCATGTGCTCCTGATTCCATTCATCTCTCCGTCTCGGCCTCCCCGAGTGCCTGGGAGACAGACATGATTTGCCTAACCATCCCAACTCCACCAAATGTTTGATAGTCATGCCCTTCTTTTCTCGAAGCTCCTCTAGGGAGGTGCAACTGGGTCCACCCTGGGAAACAAGGTGGGAGGAGCAGTGGTTGCCCTGGCAGAGACACGCCCCTGTGCCAAGTGCTCCCCTCATGGAGAACTCGGTGGACAAATTCAGATGCCCGCTCCGGCAGGTGGAGTCTGCCATGGCCATGCACATGACCCTGTGCTCTGGGCTGGGCAACAGAAGAGAATTCCAACTTCAAATATTAATAATCACTACTTTGGGGGGCCAGCCCCTGAAGAGAGATTTGGGAGGTCCCAAGGAAGGTGTGATGGCGTTGATGATTATTTTGGAGGGATAGATGTTAAAAGAAAGAAATATGGAGGGATAGATATAAAGAGAAAGAGAAAGAAAGAGAAAGTAAGTGAACATCTGTTCAACGGATTGAGAAGAAGCTGAAACCACAGTCTGTGAGAAACGGGAACAATGGACTCCTAAAGTAAGCCATGCCTGTCGTACTCTCAGAACTTCATGCTTAGATCATCAAAGTCCCTGCTAGTGGAACATGGCAAAACAGCAAAGAAGGGAGGAGGGAATGGGCCTTCAACTCCTGAACTCGTCCTAGCGGTCTCAGCGTTCACAGCCTGCCTGGATCCCTAACGTTCAGGCAGGCCTCCGTGGTCAGTTCTCAACATCTTCTCCTTTTTTATTCTTTAGCACGAACCCATGGAACTCAGTGTTGAGCTGAGAAATACTTTTCTTCATCACCTTGAAAATAATTGGAAGCAGGCATAGCAACGCAAGAACCACTGCCCTGCAAATTCCCACATTAATGAGTATAGACATCAATGACTTTTGGTTGACGAATGATGAGAAATTATTAAATATAGAAACTGGCCAATTCAGAGGACCGGAACTGTTTCTCAGCGACAGTAATATCCTGTTTTTCTTGATTTAATTTGGTAAGGTCTATACTCAAGTCCAAATGATTCCAAATTCCAAGAATATGATTTCTTATTTTGTTCCAAGTGTGGACAGATTTATTTACCTCTAAAGGAGTGAGACAAATCCATTTAAACTCAGAATGACATCGGAGAGCCAATTTTATTTTTAAAGTCACAAGCTCGTATCATACTGCTAAAACTGCCTCCTCCAAAGCATTAACTTTACTTTCTAACTTTCAATCTATAATCTCCTGAGTAGCTA
>NW_006972890.1:0-982 GCF_000164805.1 Carlito syrichta | reverse complement strand
CATCAGACAAAAAGTGTTAAGATGGCTCAGCAAAACTGTGGCCAGCCCAGGTTCCAGTCACCTTGTCTTCTACCTTTGGGTGTGGGAATGGCCCCCTCCTCTCCCTATCACTCCATTGACCCCACCCACACAGTCCTTTCCCTGGAGAACTGGGGCCTTCCATATTGATGCACGTAGGAGTCTGCTTTTTTGTCCCCAAAGTCTCTGTCGGCCAGGCTGGAGTAGGGCAGGACAAGCGTGGCTCCTGGGGCCTTGACCTGTGGGACTCAGGCTGGTCCTCCCACCTCGGCACTGAGCAACCAGGAACCTGAGGGCCACCATGCCCGACATGATTTGGGGGACCTCTCACCGAGATGAGTTCTGGCCAAGTCACTCGGGCTGGTCTCCGAAGCCTGGGCTCAGTAGGCCTCTAGGGGTGACCTCCCAAGGCATGGGACTGATGGCTGTGAATCACAGTGCCCAGCCTGGTCTAGCACATTCTGTCGGAGGGAGTGATGCAACAGAACACCCTGGGATGGAGGCCACTGCTTTCCATGTAGCTGGATTCACAAGCGCCACCATGTGTGTCTCCAGTATTTGCATTCTGGGGAGCAACAAGGTCTCACTTTGTGGCCCAGGCTGGTCTCAAACTGCTGGGCTCCAGCAGTCCCCTGCTTCAGCCTCTGAAAGCCACAGCCGATCATCTGTTGATCCACCATCTTTCGGGAACTCTAGGCCCAAGTCTGGGGCCTCCTACCCAAAAGACCTCTGTTTGTTCACAATGATCCCTAAACCATACACAAATGTAGGCTCTTGTTTTTTTTCCCCCTTTTTTCTTTTTTACTTTGAGTCAGTGTCTCATTCCATTGCCCAGGCTGGAGAGCAGTGTGTTGCTCCCGCCCACCACAACTTTGGCCCACTGGGCTTTGGTGAGCAGTTCCCTGGCCTTCCGAGGAGCCAGAATGACAGGCGTGTGCCACCATGCCTGGGTCGTTTTGGATGG
>NW_006972889.1:0-376 GCF_000164805.1 Carlito syrichta | reverse complement strand
TGACCCTCCAATTTTATGGGTGTCCCTCTCACTAGTCTAGTCTGGCATTAGTGTCCTGTTGTCTGGCACTCCCTTATGATAGATGCCCCAATGACAGCGCCACCTCTATAATGAGTACCCCAGTGATTGTCCTCTGTGATGTGTGTACCAGTAACTGACTCACTTTGATAATTAGTGTCCCAGTGACTAACACTTCTATGTAATGATTGTCCCAAAACTTACTCTCCTTTCTTGTAAGTGCAACAATGACAAGTCATCCTCTGTGTAGGATTCTGTATGACTAGTCCTCCTCTGTTAGGGATGACTCTGTGACTCTCCCACCTGGTGGATGGTTGCCCCAGCAACTGGTAGTGCATTTTTATGGGCACACCATGGA
>NW_006972888.1:0-2357 GCF_000164805.1 Carlito syrichta | reverse complement strand
CTCCTCTCTGAGGTGAAAAATGTGCCCCAGGGAGCATGGACCTCCAACTCGGCAAAGAGGACCTTCAGCCAAGAAAGGCCAGGAACACAATCCTCACCTGGGGACATTTCTTCCTCCCAGTCCCATTTTTTCTGGCTTTCAAACTAGTCGCCCTTTGAACACACCATGCACAATTCAGAATCTGTGTACGATTCTGATGAATTTGGAGACAGGGTCTGGCTCTGTGGCCTAGGCTGGGACCTGGGGACGCAACCATCGTTTACCACCAGCCTCAAAATCGTGGGCTCCGGCGGTCCTCCCACCTGAGCCTCTGGAGTGGCTGGGATGATAGACACCATGACACCAGACCCCCTGTTTGACCGGTGGCCACCATTGAAACCTCCTGCAAACGACAGGCTGGAAAATGCCTTTTCTGATCCCAACCCTGAGGGTGACTCCTCGCCCTGGCTGTCAGGCATGGTGGTGGTGCTGGTAGTGGTGATTACTATTTGGAGTTGGAATGCCACTCTGTCACCAAGGTTGGAGGGCAGGGGCACACTCACGGCCACCGCAGACTCCTCCTGCCAAGCTCAGGAAATTCTCCTGCCTTGGCCCGCTGAGTGACTGGAATCACAGACTGGCACCCCCACGCACGGCTAATCTTTGGATTTATTTTTGATGGCTGAGACAGGTCTTGCCCTGTGTCCAAGGCAGGTGTCGAACCAGGGGCTCAAGTCATCCTCTTGCCTCAGGCTCCCGAGGGCAGGGATGCCAGGCTGAGCCCATGAGCATGGCCTGTGGTTGTTGTTGTGGTAGTGGTTGGTATTATTATTCTAAGTTGGAGTCACGCTCTGTTGCCCAGGCCAGAGCACAGGGACCCACTGTTGTCCACCATGGCCTCCACTGACTTGGCTCAGGTGATTCTCCCTCTGCGGCCTCCCAAGTGGCCGGAATGATAGGTGTGAGCCACCATGCTTGGCTCATTTTTTGGCATCTTGTAGAGATATGATCTCACTGAGGTGCCCGGGTTGGTCTCAAAGCCAGGGCCTCAGGTCATCGCTCACCTAGGCCTCACAGAGTGCCAGGATGACATGGGTGAGCCCCTGTGCCTGGCCTCCACAGTCCTCTCGGGGTCCTACTTTATGGCCCAATCCCTTCTAAAGACTTGGGACCCAGGAGTCATCGGCCAAGCCCTCTCCCAACTAGCACAGGGTTGTGTCTCCACCAGGTACCCACCCCACCACCCACCTCATTCCCCAGGGTGGACCTTCATGCTCCTCCCAGGGCCTGCCTCGAGGAAAGGCAGGGCATGACTCTCAAACTTTCATTGGGACAGGGATGGCTGGGTGAATCACACCTGTCTTCTCAGCACTGGTGAAGGCCGAGATGGGAAAATAGCTGGAGCCCAGGTGCTCAAGACTAGGCTGGACACCATCGCAAGCCCTCACCTCTACACCAAGTAAAACCCAGAAAACCTTGGGTAAGAGCAGGCCTTGACAGGTGGATAGCCTCTGCCCAGAGTTCAAGAACAGGAAAGAAGACCAGAATGTTGACCAAATGGAAAGCCTGTAATCGCAGCAATTTGTGAGGCCCAGGCAGAAAGAATGGCCTGAGTTGGGCGGTTTGAGAGCAGCCTTGGAAACCTATAGAGGAAAGAAGAGAAAGAAAGAAAGAAAGAAAGGAAGGAAGGAAGGAAGGAAGGAAGGATAGATGGAAGAAAGGAAAGAAAGAAAGGAAGAAAGAAAGAAGGAAAGATAGAAAGAAAGAAAAGAAGAAAAGAAAGGAATCTATTTCCCTGCAAACCTTCTGCCCTCAGTCTTTTGCTCTCCACCCCTACCATATGTGAGGTTCCCCCTAGCTCGGTAGCTCGCAGACCTAAACCCCCAATGTCTGCTCTTGCTTTGGCACAAACATTCCCGAGGTATCCTGGCCTGGTTCCTGCTGACTCTCTTCTCCAAGGTGAGAAATGTGCCCCAGGCCGACCCTCTGACTCGGCAATGAGGACCTTCCACCAAGAAAGCCCAGGGACTCATCCCTCACCTGGGGACATTTCTTCCCCCAATCCCATTTTTCCTGTCTCTAAAATTAGTTGTCCTGTGAACACACCATGTGCAGTTGAGATTCTGTGTATGATTCTGATTTTTTAGAGATAGGGTCTGACTCTGTGGCCCAGGCTGGGACCCGCAAACACAACCATCTTTCACTGCCAGCTTTGAAATCATGGGCTCCAGTGATCATCACGCCTCAGTCTCCAGAGTGAATGGGACGACAGGCATCGTGACCCCAGATCCCCTGTTTGTATGGGTACAGAGACAGGGTCTCCCTGCATGGTCTGGGCAGGTCTTGGGCTCTGGGGCTGCAGCCATCCTCCCGCCTTA
>NW_006972887.1:0-392 GCF_000164805.1 Carlito syrichta | reverse complement strand
TTGCCTGAGCAGCGAGACCTCATCTCTACAATAAATCAGAAATCAGCTGGGTGTGGTAGTGCACTCCTGTAGTTCCAGCTACTCGGAAAGTTGAGTTGGAAGGATCACCAGAGCCCAGTGGGTCAAGGCTATGGTGGCCGGGAGAGGCCACTGCACTCCAGTCTGGGTGATGGAGTGAAACTCCAACTCAAAAAAAAACTAGTTAACTCAGATGGCTAGACAGCTGGATAGTTAGTTATTTAAGCTAGCTAAGTCAGCTGACTAGCAAGGAACCTAGTTAAGTCTGCTTGTCATGTCAGCTAGCTAGCTAGTTAAGTCACCTAGTTAACTCAGCTAGCTAGTTAGGTAGCTAGGTAGGTAGCTGGCTACTTATTTCAGGTAGTAAATTCAGC
>NW_006972886.1:0-3225 GCF_000164805.1 Carlito syrichta | reverse complement strand
CCTGCTCTCATGTCTCCATTCAGTCAGCCTCTCATATTCCACTTACACACAGAAACACACACCGAATTGCCCATACAGTCATTCTCACACAGGGACTCGTGCAGTCCTACTGGCTATGCTGCCATCTTCCCGGAAATCCAGGATCAATTCTCCATGGCCACTTTAGACATATTGCAATGGGTGCCTTACTTCTTCTTGAGGTATTTAGAGAGATAGGATGACTACCGAATAAAGCCTAGATACATTCCCTTTGGAAATGCTTTTAACTCTTCAATAATATTTCGGTGGAAATAGTTAATACGATGTAATCTACATATGTATTTATGAACAATAAAATAATAGACAAGTGGTTGATAAAGTTATAGGAGGAAAATCATTTAGAAACGGAATTATTCCATGCTGATGATACGAAAATGCTCGGGTATATTAACTCGTAATAACAGACATTTTTCTGTTCTTAAAAACAGTAAAAGAAGATGTAACAGGAAAGAAGCTTACCAAAGGTTCCCTCAGAATTCTCTTCCTTATGTTGTTCCTCTCTCTCCTACTTTCTTAAAGGAAAGGTGTTTGCCTCTAAAGGTAAATAGCATTTACATGTCCCAGGACTGGGAAGAATAGTGTCTCTACTACCATTTATGTATATTCTTGGAGTGGTGGTATTGGGGGGAGTGAAATATATTTGTTCAAATAAGTCTGGCAACAACTACTTTGGCAGCTTTGTCGAGCACACTACTCCCTTCAGATGAGTACAGCCATCATTTCCCATCAGATTAAATAATGATAATAATAATTTTATAGTCTTTCCATTTAGCATTATACAGTAGAAGGCATTTGTCTTTTCCCTTGAGGTTTCTTATCTGAACAGGTCCCCCGAGAGTGTACGACTGTGGAGAAAGTGCTACACCTGGGAAGGTCGAGTCCTCCCTTTCACATCACTGTCAGGGTGAAACAATAATGGATGCTCCAGTCCTCAAGGCACCAAAGAAGTGTCTCTGGGGATCAGAATCACCAACCTTATCTCATAGAGACTTCCAGATGAGTAGTGCTTGAGTACTTGCAATTTATCATGTCCCCGGGGACTGTCTGGACTCTCAAACCTACAGTGACCCTGATGCCTGGAAAGATACTTATTGTCCTTTCTGGTGTCTTCTTTTCTTCATCTGTTTAAGACCTTTCCTGGACCATCCTGTGTGTAACTAGCATATCTAGGCTTTAGCATCCTGTTTCTGTGGCCATGCCATTTCCTTAATTTCTGCACCCTCCCTCAAACGCATCAGGAAGGCATGGCATATACCAACCAGAAAGCATACGGT
Organism: Carlito syrichta; assembly: GCF_000164805.1. NCBI lineage: Eukaryota > Metazoa > Chordata > Mammalia > Primates > Tarsiidae > Carlito > Carlito syrichta. The sequence goes on along the minus strand of NW_006972886.1, from coordinate 1,912 downwards.
TGCCATTCAGAGAGACCCAAAGCAGACTTCCATATGCAAAGAGGGTTAATGACCTGCATATTTTTAAGTATGAAGGGTACAACAGTGTGCAGGTGGGAATAGGTGTTTTGTCCTTTTTCTAGGTAGACATTTAGGCAAGGTTGAGAGGTGCAAGAACTGAGAAGCAAGCTACTGCTTTGTCTTCTGCCATGGTTGTTATCCATGTACAACCACAAGGTACACATGCTGTGACACATTTAATGCTCTCACCCATCACTCACACCATGGAGATTGTCTCTGCTCTTAGAATGACATGGCTTGTAGAGTCTAAAAATAGATGTTTATTTCATCAGAGAGAGAATTCCTTGAATTTTGCCTTTTCACCAATGACCTTTTGAAAACAGGTCTTCTCAGGAGAAGGCTCTACAAGGTTAACTCTAATGCTCACTGTCTCACTTCCTATTGTATACCTAACATGACCGTGCCACAGTAAGCATGTATTTGGGCTTCAGAAGGCTAGTCTTGACTTCCTAGAGTGGAAAGACTGCAATAACATTACTAATGGTAATTTTCTGAATTATAACAGGAATCATATCATCATCTGCATTACTTTCTGCCATTAAATGTACACATGCTATTTTATATGGCTTTATATGTTATTACAATAATTTTCTGAAATGTCATTGCAGTTAAATATTTTCAGGTGAGAAATCTGGTGTGATTCAGCTAAGGTCTCTCATCAAAAAAGTGCCTGGGCCATTTCTGGAACATAGACACTCTGGCTCCAGGGCCATACTCTTAACACCTGTGCTACCTGCATATAAAAAGAATAGGAAATATTTCAGTTGTAAACTGCATAGAAGTGTCATTACTATTATTTTTTTAAGGCAGTGGAACTGTTACTTAATGCTGATTCCACCTCTGACAACCAGTGACGCTCAGACAACTTCCTGTCCTGTCTTTTCCTGCCCTAATATTTTAATGAAAAGACATTCCTGACCATAAATAGAGGAAAGAAACTCAAGACTGGACTTTGTTTTTCCACTTGATTTGTTTGTTTCATGTAATTGCTTTAATTGCGGTAATGTGATGTTTGCAAACTTCTCTTATTTTTCAAGATGTGGGCTCAACCAAATAATTGTGCATAATATACTAAAGATGGAAACTCTTATAAATGTTTTATGTGATCTAAAATTACAGTTTTACACCGGAAATTAGATCTGTCCATATACTTTGTCTTTAGTAGTTGCATTTTATTCAAAATATAAGCAGACCTGATTCTGATAACAGAATCCAGAAATCTCACAAAAAATGTGTTAGAGAGATGATTAGTCTTGCTAAAAATTTAAGGTTAAATTGCATCTTGATTGAGTCAAAGGAGTCGGTGATTTTATCTAAATTTGAGCACAGCACAGTCTACACTATTATCCTTTTTCTTGTGTTGATACAGCCCAGCAGAATTTTTTATTAGACACGACAAACATGTTTTCCTCTTTGATAAGTAGAGGGGAGGTGGTATATTTTGTTATACAGGTTTTGTTTCACCTCGTAGTTGCAATGTTGATAATAAAATGAATAAAATTCAGAGCTACACATAAAAACTGACCATCATGAGTTCTTTTATGTTTTATTTTTATTTACCCCCATCCCGGCAAAATTCTGAAAATGCTGCTAAAATAACCACAGCCACATAATAGGGAAGAAAGGACATGCCTTTGGCTAATTCACCTAAAAGCATCAGATTTGTCTTGATGGCCCTTGGCTGACAATATGTATCTTCCTGGTCTATATCAAAACTCACTTCACTTACCACACAGCTGCTTTAGGGAGTCAAACACTCTGGTTGAGAAAATGAATCATTGCCAGAACACACTTAAATTTTGCCATAACTTAGTGAATTGTGCAGCTAAAACCTTTTGAGCTATGAGTACTT
>NW_006972885.1:0-401 GCF_000164805.1 Carlito syrichta | reverse complement strand
CTGAAATACCCAGCTAGATACCTAGCAAGCTATCTTGATAACTAGCCAACTCAACTAGCTGACTTAAGTAGCTAGCCAGGTGACATAAATAGCTGACTTAACTAGCTAGCTACCTAGCCAACCAGATGACTTAATTAGCTGAAATATCTAGCCAGCCAGCTGTCTAGCCATCTGAATTGACTAGTTTTTTGACTAGCAAGAGAGCAGACTAGCCAACTGACTTAACAAGGTGACTAAACTAGCTAAGAAGCTGGTAAGCAGGCTGAATTAACTACTTGATAAATGAGATAGGCAGTTGGTCAGCCAGGTACCTAAACTAACTCACTTAACTAGCTATCCAGCTCTCCTGCCAGCTGACTAAACTAGCTGTCTACCTCTCTTACCACCTGGATAGCCAGCTG
>NW_006972884.1:0-1564 GCF_000164805.1 Carlito syrichta | reverse complement strand
TCCTTTAGGACTTTGAAGATAGGGCTCCCAAGCTCTCCTAGCCTGCAGGGTTTCTGCAGATAAATCTGCTGCTATTCTGATTGGTCTTCCATGGTGGGTGATCTGGCCTTTTTCTCTTGCTGCCTTTAGGATTTTTTCTTTTGTGCCTACTTTATTTAGGCGAATTATTATGTGTCTAGGAGTTGGTCTTCTCATTTGTTGTCTTGCGGGGGTTCTCTGAATCTCTTGTGTTTGAATTTTTGTATCACTGATTAGATGAGGGAAATTTTCTTGAATGATCTCGTGGAAAGTTTGTTCCAATGTGGTCTCTGTTTCTCTTTCTACCTCAGGGAGTCCAATTATTCTTAGGTTAGGCCTCTTGAGGTAGTCACTCATCTCTTGAAGGTTTTGTTCTGTCTTTTTTAGCTTATTTTCTGTGTTTTTAAGAGTTTGGGTTATTTCTATATTTTGGTCCTCAAGCTCTGAGATTCTTTCTTCTGCTTGGGTAATTCTGCTTTCCATGCTTATCAATTTGTTATTTATTTCATTCACAGTATTCTTTATTACTGTTATCTCAGATATCAGCTCCTTCCTAGTTTCTTCTTGTGTCTCCTCAATTCTTTTTAGTCTCTCCATTATTGTTTTGATATCTGCATTTGCATTTTGAGACCCTTCATTCTGGGGACTTTTCATTGTTTGTATTCCAAAGTCAATTTTCTCAGTGTCTGCTCTCCCAGGCGTCTGGGAGAGACCCATACTCTTCTTTTGGTTTTTCTTCATTTCTGTAGATTTTTCTCCCTTTACCCCTTTCCCTCCCCCTCTTCAATTCTGTTTTTGAGGGAAGGTGGGGTTGCTTTTATTTCTCTTCTGCCTGCAATGACCTGTTCTTCCTTATGAGGGTCTTCTGGTTTTGTTCACTTTTCCCTCTGTTTTACAGTCTGTCTATTCAGCAGTTTGCAGTCTTGGTCCGTTCAGAGAATCTCACAAGTTCACCTATGCCGTCGCCATCTTGCCCCGTCTCCGACAAGTAATTTCTAACATGTTTTCTCCTTGTTTCTTTTAACCCTTCTTTCTGAAATACTTCCAATATCTGCTTTGTTGTCACAGATGAGTTGTGGTATTTCACCAGTGCCAGATCAAGACGGGCCTAGGTGGCCCTCTCCAAGAACAATCTCGCTGGCAATGATGGCCTACCAACATAGAAGCCACTCTTTTCCTTCTCCTCATCCACATCTCTTCCATAGATTGCCTCAACCAGTCCTGTCTTGGGTCACTACGGGTAAAAATTCAGTGTCAGCCGCGTTTTGAGGCCTGTCCAAGGTGCCCAAGATTCACCCATGTCGGTGTCGCAAGGCTTTTCAAAACGAGCCCTCAGTCAGACATTGGTCCCTGGCATTTGGCAATGGGAGGTAATCCGAAGGGCCGAGAGAGCTTTCTTGCAAAAAGAGAAGTGTGGTTTTATTTCGGACACAGGAACCGAATGAATTCGGAAATCCTTTTTTCTTTTTTTGTAATCAACATTTTTTATTATGATATTGTGGGGTATAGTTAAGGATTAGGTATACAAATACATTACATTCAGGAA
>NW_006972883.1:0-3973 GCF_000164805.1 Carlito syrichta | reverse complement strand
GTAGTTGAACCAGCTAGTTAAGCCAGCTGGCTACCTCAGTTGCGACCGGCTTAATTAAGCTAGTTAAGTCAGCTTGCTAGCTAGTTACATCAGTGAGTTAAGTCAGCTGGCTAGCCAGCTGCCTTGCTGGGTAGCTAGCTAATTAAGTCAACTGGCTAGGCAGTTAGATAGCTAATTAATTAATCTTGTTAAATCAGCTCACTAGCAACCTGGAGAGCTAGGTAGGTAGGTAAAGTCACCCGGCAAGACAGCAGGCTATGTAGATAGCTAACTAGTTAATTCAGTAGTTAATTCAGCCTGCTTCACTGTTGGCTACCTGATTAAGTAAGCTAGCCATGTCTGCTGACTGGGCAGCTGACTAGCTAGTTAAGTCAGCTAGATAATTCAGCTGGCTCTCCAGCTGGCTGGCTAGGCAACTAGATTGTTAAGTCAGCTGACTAGTTAGCTGGCTAGCCGAATTAACAAGTTTGGTATATAGCTATCCAGCTGACTATCCAACTGACTTCTCTAGTTGACTTAACCAGCTAGCAAGCTGGTGCAAGTAGCTGACTTAACTAGTTAGCCAGCTGGTTACCCAGCTGACTTAACTAGCTCTCTACCTAGCTAGCTAGCTGGTTAGTCAGCAGACTTTACTAGCTGACTTAATTAGCTAGCCAGCTGGCTAGCCAACTGACTTAACAAGTTCGCTACCTAGGTAGCCAGCTGGGTAGCCAGCTGACTTAACTAGCAAAACTAAATAGCTGGTCTGCTTGCTACACAACTGAATTAACTAGCCTGCTATATAGCTAGCCACCTGGCTAGCTAGCTTACTTTAATAGGTGACTTAACAAGCTAGCCAGCTGACTAGACAGCTTACTTATATAGTAAGCTACCTAGCTAGACAGTTGAATATCCAGATGACTTAACTAGGTGACTTAAATAGCTAACCAGTGGGCTAGACAGCTGTTTTAACTATCTAGCTATCTAGCTAGCCAAATGTATAGTCAGCTGACTTAACTAGGTGACTTAATTAGCTAGCCAGCTGGCTACCAGGCTGACCTAACTGCCTAGCTACCTAGCTAGACAGATGGATAGCCTGCTGAATTAACTAGCTAGCTAATTACATAGCCCACTGACTTTCCAGCTGACTTAACTACCTAGCTACCTACATAACCAGCTGGCTAGTTACCTGAATTACTTAGGCTTCTTAACTAGCTAGCTAACTGGCCAGTCAGCTGACTTCAATAGCTAGTTGCCCAGTTAGGCAGCTGGCTAGCTTGCTGAATTAGCTTGCTGACTTAACTAGCTAGAAAGCTGACTTAACTGGCTGACTTAACCAGCTAGCTACCTAGCTAGCCAGCTTTCTTAATTAGCTAGCTTAACTAGCTACCTACCTTGCTAGCTATCTAGTTAGCCAGTTGACTTAACTAGCTGAATTAACTAACTAGCTTCCTGACATAACTAGCTGACTTACATAGCTCGCTTTCTATCTAGCCAGCTGACTTAACTAGCTGAAATAACTAACCAGCCTGATGGATAGCCATCTGGCTTAACTAGTTTTTTAACTAACTAACCAGCTGGATAGCCAACTGACCTAATGAGATGACTTAACTAACTAGCTAGCTGGTTTCCAGCTAACTTAAATAGCTGAGTTAACCAGCTAGTCATAACTAGCTAGCTGCCTATCTAGCAAGCTGACTAGCCAACTGGCTTACCTACCTGACTGAAGCTAGCAAGCTGTCTAGCCAGCTCACTTAACTAGCTAGCTACCTACCATGCTAGAAGGCTAGCCTGCAGACTTAACTAGCTGACTTGAAAAGCTAGCCTGCTGGCTAGCAAGCTGACTTATCTATCTAGCTACCTACCTAGCCAGCTGGCTAGACAGCCGACTGAACTAGCAGACTTAACCAGCTAGCCCATTGGCTAGTCAGCTTACTTAACTAGTAGACATCACTATATATCCATGTACGTATCTAGCTGACTTAATTAGCTAGCTACCAAACTTTCCAGTTGGTAAGCCAGTTGATTTAATTAGCTGTATTAACTAGCTAGCCAGCTGGCTAGCCAACTCACTTAACCACCTCAGTACGTAGCTAGTCAGTTCTCCAGCCAGCTGATTTAATTAGCTGAATTAACTAGCTAGCTACCTAGCAAGACAACTGACTTAAATTGTTGGCTAACTATCTAGCTACCTAGCTACCAGCTGATTTAAAGAGTTAGCTAACTAGCTAGCTACATAGCTAACAAGCTGACTTAAATAGTTAGCTGCATAGCTAGCTAGCTTACTTAACCAATTCGCTAAATAGTTAGCTTACCCTTTAACGTTCTAGCTAGCTGACTTAATCTTCCAACTTAACTCTTTAGCTAACAAGCTTCCTTAGGTGGCTCAAGCAGCTGCCTTAACTCGTTAGCTAACTAGCTAGCAAATTGACTCCTCCAGCTGACTTAACTCATCAGCTAACTAGCTAGCTAGCCTAAACAGCTTACACAACACGTTTGCTAACTAGCAAGCTAGATGACTCAACCAACTGACTTAACCGGTTAGCTAACTAGCTAACTTCCTGACGCAACCTGCTGATATAACCCATTAGCTAACTAGCTGTCTTAACCAGCTGACTTAATTAGAAAGCCGACTTAACTAGCTGAATTAGGTAGGTGACTTAACTACTTAGGTAGCTGACTTAACTGGTTGACTTAACTAGTTAGCTAGTTGACTTAAATACCTGAATTATATTGCTAGCTAACAACATATCTAGATGAATTATCAGTTGACTTAACTAATTAGCTAACTAGTTATGTAGCAGACTTAAATACCTGACTTAAATAGTTTGCTAACTAGTGAGCTAGCTTACTTAGCTAGCTGACTTAGCTTGCTAGCTGGTTAGCTAGCTGACTTAGCTAGCTGACTTGACTAGTTTTCTAACGAGATATCTAGCTGAGTTAACGAGTTGGTTATGCATTAGCTACCTGTTTTAACTAGTTGGTAAACGAGTTAATTAGCTGCATTAGATAGTTGTTTAATGAGTTAAGTAGGTGACTTAACTTGCTGGTTGATGAGTCAGCAGAATAGTTAGCTGTTTTAACATGTTGGCTGACTACATGATCAACTTGTTTGCTGGCTTAACAAGTTGGATGACTAGTCGGCAGACTAGTTAGCTGGGTTAGATAGTTGACTAACGAGTTGGCCCACTACTCAGCTCTGTTATCTAGTCGGATGGCAGGTGTGCTTTCCTAACTAGTCAGCAGATTAATAGGCCAATGTGTTAGATGGCCTAACTTGTTGGCAACTAGTTAACTGAACTAACTTGTTGGCAAACAAGTTGGCCGAGTAGTTGGCTGATTGGTTTGCTGACTTAACTAGTTGGCAGGCTAGGTGACTGACAGGTTAGCTGACTTAACTAGCCATCAGTGTGTGAGCCGACATGTGAGCTGTTTTAACTAATTGACTGACGAGTCATCTGACAGGTCATCTGACGTAACTAGTCAGCCAGAGAGTGAGTTGACTGGTTAGCTGACTTAACTATTTGACTAGTGAGTGAACTGACTGGTCTGCTGACTTTAGTCGACTTGTGAGTGAGCCGACTGGTCAGAGGACTTAACTAGTTGACCAGCCAGGAAACCGAGCGGTGAGCCGATTTAAATAGGAGAGCTGATTTAAATGGGAGAGTTAGGCGACAGGCGACCTGCCTTAACTAGTCAGCTGGTGAGCAAGCCAACTGGTGAGCTGACTTAACTAGTCAGCTGGAGAGCAAGCCAACCAGCAAGCTAACCTGTTGGCCTGTGAGAGAGCCAACATGTTAGTTGACCTGTTGGCTGGCGAGCGAACTGACTAGTTTGCTGACCAGTTGGTAGGCAATGGAGCCAGATGACCTGATGGAAAGTAAGCGATCACACTAGTTAGATGGCCAGCTAGCTGAGTCTCTAGCCGACTAGCTAGCTAAGTAACTAGCTGATTTGCTAGCTGACTTAACTAGCTAGCTGACTGGCTACCTGG
>NW_006972882.1:2696-3450 GCF_000164805.1 Carlito syrichta | reverse complement strand
GTTCACAGGGTGACTGAGTTTAGAGCCAGGGAAAAATGGGATTGGGGAGGAAGCAATGTCCCCAGGTGAGAGATGTGTCCCTGGACTTTCTTGGTGGAAGGTCCTTGGTGCTGAGTTGGAGGGTCAGTCTACCCAGGGAACATTTCTCACCTCAAAGAGGAGAGCCAGCAGGAACCTGGCCAGGAAACCATGGGAACTCACACACCAAAGTGGGGGCGGCTACTGGGGGAGGTTGGGGCTGGAAGGTGCCCAGCTTGGGGGACTTCATATGTGGGCAGGGTGGGGGAGAAGACTGAGGGCAGAACGTTTGCAGGAGAATGGGTTTCTTTTTTCTTTCTTTCCTTCTTTCCTTCTTTCTTTCTTTCTTTCTTTCTTTCTTTCTTTCTTTCTTTCTTTCTTTCTTTCTTTCCTCACTAGGTTGAGCAGGCTGCTCTCACACCTCACGAATCTGGCCATCCTCTCGGCCTGAGGCTCCCAAACTGCTGCAATCACATGCTTTCAATTTGGTTGACATCCTGGTCTTCCTGCCTGCTCTTTAACTCTGGGCTGGAGGCTATCCTCCCACTGAGCCCTGTCCTCACCCAACGTTTTCTGGTGTTGCTTGGGGTCGAGGTGGGGAATTGCTATGGTGTCAATACTGCTCTCTAGCTCCCAGGCTCCAGCCATCTTTCCATCTCAGCTTCCCTGAGTGCCAAGGAGAAAGGTGTGAGTCACCTGGATGTCCCGATCTCCACTAAAGTTTGAGAGTCATGCC
>NW_006972882.1:0-1199 GCF_000164805.1 Carlito syrichta | reverse complement strand
TGCCTGATTTGATTTTGGGAACCTCTCACTGAGACAAGATTGGCCCACTTCATCCAAGCTGGTCTCTGAACCCTGTGCTCAGGCAGCCTTTGACCTTGGCCTCCCAGGGCACGGTCCTGGCGGTCGTTAACCATGCTGCCTGGGCTGGATTCTCACGTTCTGTCAGCAGGAGTGACGCAAACAAATGCCCAGGGATGGAGGCCACCACATCCCGTGTAGCCAGGATCTTATGTGCCACCACACGCAACTCCAGTGTTTGTGTTCAGGGAGCAACAAGGTCTAACTACGTGGCCAAAGCTGGTCTCGAATTCCCGGGCTTCAGCGGTCCCCTGCCTCAGCCCCCCATAGCCACAGCCCGATTGTCTGCTGATCCGCCGTCTTTCAGAAGCTCTAGGTCCAAGGCTGTGGCCTCCTTCCAAAATGATCTCTCTCTGTTCATGATGATCTCAACTCCGTACACAAATGGATGCACTTCTGTTTTACCTTTTTCTCCTTTTTTTCTTTGAATCAGAGTCTCACTCCATTGCCCAAGCTGGAGGGAGGTGGCTTGCTTCCAGCCACCGCTGACTTGGCTTGCTAAGCTACAGCAAGCCTTTCTCCAGCCTTCTGAGAAGCCGGAACAACAGGCATGTGCCACCACACCCAGTTCATTTGGGATGGAGGGTAGAGATGAGGTCTCACTGTGGTGCCCAGGCAGGTTTTGGCCCAAGGCCTCAGGCTGGTCACAGACCTTGGCCTCCCAAAGTGCTGGGATGACGAGGCTCAACTCCCGAGTCTGGTCTCTATCCTTCATCAAAAATGAACCATGAGGCCTGCATGGTGGCCCACACCTGGAATCCCAGTGCTCTGGGAGGCTGAAGTGTGAGAATGGCAGGAACCCAGGAGCCAAAGGCCAGCCCAGGCCACACAGGGAGACCCCGTCTCTGCATTCATCTAAACAGGGGTTCTGGGGTGGAGATGCCTGTCATTCTGGACACTCTGAATGCTGAGGACGGAGGATCACCCATGATTTTGAGGCTTGTGGTGAAAAATGGTTGTGTACCTGGGCCCCATGCTGAGCCACAGAGCCAGACCCTGTCTCCAAAATCATTCTCAACTGTGCATTGTGTGTTCACAGGGTGATGGGCTTTACAGTAAGGAAAAATTGGATTGGGGTGAAGAAATGTCCCTGGGTGAGGGATGCGTCCCTGGTCTTTTTG
>NW_006972881.1:0-5766 GCF_000164805.1 Carlito syrichta | reverse complement strand
CCAGATACTATTAGCTGGGTTAAGGGGAGCAGCCTGAAAACTTATCAATCTTTCTAAAACTACCAGGATTCACTGGGGTCCCAAGAAATCTCCAGGGCACTCCTTAAACACCTTCAGGAGACTTTTAGAACTTATACCCCATTCAATCTTCCAGACCCTGAGAATGCTCAAGCTATTAATTTGTGGCACAGGAAGCTCTGGACATCCAAAAGAAAAAAAATTACATTACAGAAGCTTGAAGGCTTTGCAGGAATGAATATTTCTTAGCTGCTGGAAGTGCCCCAAAAGGTTTTTAACAATCAGAATGCTGAAAAACAGAAACAGGCAGTATAGGCAGTCAATAAAGCTGCCAGGAAACAAGTTAAAATCCTGGTAATGGACCTCTGAGCTCTGGGAACTGACTTCAGAGAGCAACAGGGGCAATTACTAATTGCAAATTTACTTCTAACCAAACGATAAACTTAGGACAAAAATGGGTTACCCACTCATTCCTCATAGCTCCAAACTGTGTATTCCCTCCAGTGGGTCAAAACCTGCTTCAGAAGTTAAAAGCCACTATTGTGCTTTCACCTGACAAAACCGAAATGTCTATTCCTACTGCATATCAAATGCTCTTAACTGTTCCACATTCTGAAGAATATCTTTTAACCTCTTCAAAGTCTACTACTAAGAAGTTTCCATGAAGCTTACTTCTACAGTTGCAGCAGGAGTTTCCTTCTGTCTGGGCAGAAACCAGCCCACCAGGACTGGCAAAGCATCACCCTCCAGTGATAGTAAGTTTACTGGCATCAGCTACTGCTGTCCACATCCACCAGTACCCTATGAGTTTGCAGCCTGAAAGGAATTACTCCTCATTTAAAAGACTTTAGTTGCCATATTCTGGCTACATGCAAGTCAGCATGGAACACGCTTTTCCTGCCATTCAAAAACCAGGAACTTCTGACTACCGTCCAATTCAAGACTTAAGAAAAGTCAACAAGTGGGTAGAAACTATTCATCCAAGTGTTCCTAATCCATACACTTTACTTAATATGATGTTTTCTCTATTCACCTGTCTCCTGTCAGCCAACCTATCTTGCTTTTAAGTGGATAGATCCAGACATAGGAGACACCAGTCAGTTAACTTGAGCACACCTGCCACAAGGCTTCAAGAACTCCCTAACCCTCTTTGGGGAGACCTTGCAACAGGATTTGTCAGGGTTCTGTGCCCAACACCCTGAATGTACTTTGCTTCAATATGTGGATGACCTCTTACTTGCAGCTGCAGACTTGAACACCTGTTTACAAGGTACTAAAGCTTTGTTACAGCTTTTCCAGGACCTGGGCTACTGAGTATCAGCAAAGAAAGCACAGCTTTGCCCTGTCAAAGTGTCATACCTTGAATACCAGCTGCAAGAGGGCAAGTGAGCCCTAACCTCAGCCCAGAAAGAAACCATTCTCCAAATTCCCATGCCAACCACCAAGAAACAGGTACAGGAATTCCTGGAAGTGGCAGGGTATTGTCAGCTATGGGTCCCAGAATTTGCTAAAATTGCCAAACTCTTGTACTCGGCCACAACAGGGGATCAACCCCCTAAATTGAACTACTGCTGAGGAACAAGCATTCCAGCAACTAAAAACAGCTCTAACTCAAGCCCCAGTACTCACCCTTCCAGATGTTAACAAACATTTCTACTTGTTCATTCATGAACAACAAGGAATTGCCAAAGGGGTCCTCACTCAGACCATAGGGTCATGGAAAAGAATGGTGGCTTATTTGTCAAAGAAACTGGACCTGGTCATTTCTGGCTGGTCCTCTTGCCTTTGAGCCATTGTGATCATGACTTTGCTGGTTAAAGAAGCAGTTAACTTTTGGCCAGAACCTGGCTTTAACTCCTCCCCATGCTGTTGAGACTCTGCTCTGAGGAGCCTCTGGCCTTGGATGTCAAATGCACATATTACTCAGTGTCAGAGCTTACTACTAGACCAGCCCAGACTAACTTTCTCTCCTACTCAATGCCTCAACCCAGCAACCCTATTGCCTGATGACCATCTGGAGATGCTGGTGCAAGACTGCAAGGATGTGCTGGACATTACCCAGGTCAGCCAACCTGATCTTTGGAACATTCCTCTGTACCAGACTGATGCTGGGCCTTCATGGATGGTAGCAGCCTAATACTAAATGAAACCCATAAGGCTAGTACAGCAGTACTACAGCTCATGATGTAGACTGGTCACAGGCACTGCCTCAGTGTACTTCTTCCCAAAAGGCTGACTTAATTACTCTAATTCAGGCCCCACTCTTGAGTGCAGAAATACGAGTAAACACCTTCACTGACAGCCAGTATGCGTTTGCTACACTTCATGTACATGCCATGATCTACAAAGAATGCAGTCTTCTCACCACAGCAGGTAAGAATATCAAAAAATAAAAAAGAATTATTAGCCTTCTTGGAAACTATTTGTCTCCCTAAAGAGTTAGCTGCTATTCATTGTAAAGGTCACCAAAAATATGACACCCTAGAAACAATTGGAAACCACCTGGCAGACTGGGCAGCTTGGGAAGCAGCAGAAATCCCATTTGAACCCCTAACTATTTTACCAGCTAAAACTTTTCCAGTCCCTTCTCTCCCACAGTGACCCAGATATTCACACAGAGAAGAAGAGGCTGCAGAGCTGGTGGCAGTTTACAAGATACCTGACGGCTGGTGGGTTAAAGACTCTAGAATAGTTCTACCTGAAGTTCTTGAAGAAAAATTAATAAAATAACTCCACTCTACCACCCACCTAGGATGAATCAAAATGGCTGAACTGTCAAACCATTTTTATATTATCAGCAACTTAAAAGTCCAAGCTAACTCTGCAACTTTAATGTGTCCTGCTTGTGCCCACGTCAATCCCAAGGGAGGGCTGAAACCCCTTCCAGGAATTAAGGCATAAAAATTAAGCCCTGGTAAACAATGGAAAGTAAATTTTACTGAAATAAAACCTTCACATGAAGGATACAATTATTTACTGGTATTGATAAATACTTTTTTGGGATAGGTAAAAGCATTTGCCACAAGAAGTGTGGTGATTCCTAAAAGCTCTAAAAATCGACCTTCCATATGATCCCGCAATCTCCCTACTGGGAATATACCCTGAAGAACTCAAATCACTCTATAAAAAAGATACCTGCACACGTATGTTTATCGCAGCATTGTTCACAGTAGCAAGAACCTGGAAACAACCATGCTGCCCATCAAAAGAGGACTGGATTAAAAAAATGTGGTACATATACACGATGGAATACTATGCAGTCATAAAAAAGAACAAAATCATGAATTTCGCAGCAACCTGGATGGAACTAGAGTCTATAATACTGAGTGACCTCTCACAGAAACAAAGATCCGAGTATCACATGTTCTCACTCATATAATGGACCTTGAACATCCAATGTAATACTATAAGAAAATGACTGTCGGTACTGGGAAACTATGGGGGGAGGGGGATGGGATTAACGGTTGCAAATATCTGTCTGGGGATGGGGAAACACCTCTTATCAACAGGGTGCCTGAATGAAACGTAATTGTACACCTAACCCTTAACTGTACCCCACAAAACCATAATAAAAATATTGATTAATAAAAAAAAGAAATAAAACTGCCCTTATGGTGGCAAAATATTCATTAAATAAAATAATTCCTAGGTACAGACTTCCTTCTTCTGTTGGCTCAGACAATGGTTCTGCTTTCACCTTGTACATAGTCCAGCTGGTTAGTAAAGTACTAAACATCAAATGGTAACTGCATTGTGTTTACTGACCACAAAGCTTTGGACAGGTAGATCTCATGAACTGGACTCTAAAAAATACTTTACCAAAATTAATAGTAAAAAATGTTGAAAAATGGGTAGCTCTCTTACTTGTAACTCTCTTTCGAGCTAGATGTACCCCGTACAAGGCTTGGTTTACTCCCTATGAAATCATGTTTGGAAGATCCCCTCCTCTGTTACCCCATTTGTGGGATCCTATTCTTGAAGAGTTTACTAATCAATCTCTGTTAAAATATCTACAGTCTTTACAGCGGGTGCAGGATCTTGTGCACACCAATGTCTGTGCTGTACTGCCAAGTCCAACCTCCACACCATGTCATCCATTCTAGCCTGGAAATTTGGTCTACATCAAGCAGTTCCAGAAAGAAAAACTAAGCTCCTCCTGGAAAAGACCATACAAAGTTATTCTTACCACCACAACGTCATTCAAATACCAACCTGGATTTATCATTCACATGTCAAGGAAGCTGCAGACACTGAAGCCTGGCTCAGCCAAGCCTGTGGCTGAGACACTGACATACCCCTCCACCCAAACAACAAATGAACTGTAAACCAATGTCCTGATAATCCTCTCAAGATCACCCTCCGAGTCCATCATCCTACATCACCTGACCAGCCAACACAGAAATAAACATGAGACTTTAATGAAAACTGGTTACCTGAATGCATTGCACTCATCCCTTGCCTCTCCTTTTGGTTATCCCCCCCGTTCTAGGATTTGGAGCAGCACTATCTACTGCAGCTCCTGCAGAGTGGTCATGCTGCAAGAAAGTCCTGTTAACACTGTTTTATCTCTCATGTATTGGATGTATTATTGCTCTATTATGCTTAAAATAAGTTTACCCTGGTTAATTCTAGCAAGCACCCCTTTCGGTTCAGCTTATCATACTACTTATACTTTTTCTTTAAGTTCCTTTACTTCTGGACAAGTTTTGGCAGTCCAAAATTGGACTCCTAACTCAAGCCCAATCCAGTTTAAAGTAAATCTTCCAGATATGGTACCTCTAGAAGAAGAATGTTTGTTTCAAAAACCTGGAATCTCTGACTGGATGGCCAGAATTCCTATGGCAGGCAGGGTAACAAACCACTTCTATACTGAAATGCATACCCAATGGTCAACTCCTAAATTAATAAAAACTACACACATCTACCTTTCCCAGTAAACCCCCAAAATTATAAATGTATGTAGGAAAATGAATTATTTTGTCCAAACTGGGGATGGGTCACCATCACAACTTACAGTGGGGGACCTAATGACACTCCCAAATCACTGTCTGGCTAAACTCTGGCTCAGAATGACCTGTATACATAAAGGTTACTGATCCTCTCCTTCACTCATGGAGAACTGGAAAAACCTGGGGTATATGGTTAAACATGAAAGTTTATGACCAGGACAACTTATTTACTATTCAAAGGTGAACCATTAACCATAAACCTATACCCATAGGACCCTTAGCTGAGTTACAGGACCCTGTGTTTGGCTTTTATCCACAACCCCCTCCTGAAGGTTATGCTATTCCCCCAGGTCCATCCCAAGCACCTCCTGAACCAGCTCTAAAGTCTTCAGGAATAAGTAACCCCCGAGTTTTTCTCCTATCTTAACTCATATGCACCACTTTCTTAATAACAGTTGACCTCAATTAGCATCAGATTGCTGACTTTATTTAAAATCAAAACCTCTATATAACATAGGAATAGGAGTTGAAACTCCTATCCTGAGCAATGTAGCTAAAACAACTTGTATTCTAAAAACTGTTCATGTCACCATAGGAGACATAACTAGAAATGCCTCTTGTTTAGTAACTGCAAGCTTCAACTGAATAACTTCTCCATTTTCTGAAATTTGTAATCAGTCTCTTACTAAGACCATAACTCATTCCCAAACTTATACTGCACCTGTCAATATGTGGTTTACTTGTTCATTGTGTTACTGCTGAAATGTTAAACAATAAGCATGTTTTATGTATTACTGTT
>NW_006972880.1:0-757 GCF_000164805.1 Carlito syrichta | reverse complement strand
GTCAAGGCATCTGCTAGTTGATTACCTTGATGCAGACTTACAATGAGTCCTGCCCCAGGGAAGCCCCTGCAAGGAGCAAATAGGTCCACCCTGTCGATTGAGGTGTGCGGAGGGGTGGGCAAGGACATGACCCTACTACAGGCACTCCCCTGGGATGGGCTTGGCAACCAAGTCTTGTTCCTCTCTCTGGGGTCCTGATTCGTCAGAAGGGAGGGGGACTCATGGTGGGACCCCAGGAGGGGTGTGGATGCTGCATGTGGGGCCTCACGCCTGTCATCCTGACACTCTGGGAGGCTGAGGCAAGAGGATTGCCTGAGTCCACATGTTCAAGACAAGTCCAGCATCTTGGTGAGACCTCATATGAACAAGAAGCCAAAAAATGAGCCAAGTGTGGTGATGCACGCCTGTCATTTCAGCCACTCAGGATGCCATGGCGATAGGATCTCCAGAGCCCAGTGGGTGGAGGTGGCAGTGGCCAAGAGTGGGCCCATGAGCTCTGGCCTTGGTGACAGAGTGGGACTCTGAATTAGAATAATAACACCCAACACCACCACCACAACCACAGATTGGGCTCAGGGTCTCAGACTGACATCTCGTTTCTTTGCAGGCTAAGGCGAATGGACGGCCTGAGCCTGCAGGTTCAAGAACAGCTCTGGACACTGGGTGAGACCTTGTCTCGGCCATCAAAAATAAATCCAAGCCGGGCTCGGTGGTTCAGCCTGTAATCCCGCGCCTTTGGGAGGCTGAAGTGAGTGGA
>NW_006972879.1:0-828 GCF_000164805.1 Carlito syrichta | reverse complement strand
CAAAAGCTTTTTCTGCATCTAATGATATAATCATGTGGTTTTTGTTTTGACATCTGTTTTACCTATGTTCAAAACTTTTATCCTCTATGTAGGATAGAGCCTAGGGAATACATGATTATTTAATTTGTAGCTGTCTGATTTTCACGATGAAATCGCCTGCCTTCATACTGCCTATGCAACTGAAGTAGGTTTTGTGCATTCCAAATTCATTTTCTGGTCACTGGTAACCATGCAGTGCTGTCACTCTAACCTCTCAACTGTGTGCTCTCTATAGCTGTGTGCTCTCTATAGCAGTGACACAGCCATAGTTGTATAAACCTCCTCACATTTAGGAGTTTCGTTCTTTAATAATTATCTATAAAAAGTTGTGTGTATTTTTCTCTTCCTTAGTCTGCAGATCTTTGAAATGCAAGTTCAAAATGCCCCTTCTAAATCTAATGTTTTCCTCCTTTTTTAGAATGTAATTTTGAAGCTAGTGGCCTACTAGGCCAAAGAGTTCCAATTCAGTTTGTTCAGTTTGGTTTTTGGTTTCTAGTTGATCTGGATAGGTGTTTCTGACATTTTTAAATGCACATATTCACACTGGATTTTTGTAAAGTAATATAAGGCACATTTGTTTATCATTTTATTCTAATCATCACTATTATTATCATCACTATGTACAGAGATTATTGCTTTAATTCCTTCACTATATAAATTAGGCATCTAAGACAGCATAATTAACTTGCCTAAGGCCATAATATGACAAAGGCTGGACATTATAAGAACTTAATTCAGCCGGGCTCGGTGGCTCAGCCTGTAATCCCGTGCCTTTGGGAGGCTGAGGTG
>NW_006972878.1:0-783 GCF_000164805.1 Carlito syrichta | reverse complement strand
GTTTGTTAGAACAACACACTTGGCTAAGGTCCAAGGCTAAGGGGGAAAATGCTGCTTACATATATATATATATAAAACTAAGAATTGTTGTTCCTGAATTTCATTTCCAAATATACCATGAAATTCAGATAGTCCTATGGAATTTGAAGTTAATTCACATTAATGCTGCTTGTGCCTAACACTCAAGGGTGGATTTTGGAGAATGATTCATGCTGATTTTGGATAAGGTCTGCCTAGCACTTATACAAAAGCTTGGGTTTAAAAAAAAAAAGAGGTGTGTAAATACAGGGTGAGAGAGATTTGGTTCATAGCATTTTATGTGAAGGATTTGTAGTGTTAGTAGATGGGGAAGTTGGTGTAAGTATGACTGTGCACTCATAGCTGTGCACAGCCCAGAGCAAAGCCTGTAATAGAGTCACTGTACTTTTCACTAGACCTCATCTTCACAAGTGCCTTTATTCCTTGATGCTATTGTTTAAGTGGAAAATTGATTCATCTGACCATGCCTAGAGCATGGTGACCAACACGGGGAAGGATTATGGAAGAATAAGAAGGAAGAATCCTTGCCCAGGAGGGGCTCATAGTATAGGTGGGAGACAGGAGTATAAAGGAATGAGCGGGTTGCATGACCTGAAAAAGAAGAAAATAAAACAAAAAACCAAGGAAGGACTATAATTGCTGTTTTCAAATATTTACAGGACGAACCAGCGCTTCTGGGAGCCAAGTCAGTTTGTTAGAACAACACACTTGGCTAAGGTCCAAGGCTAAGGGGGAAAATGCTGC
>NW_006972877.1:0-485 GCF_000164805.1 Carlito syrichta | reverse complement strand
GCTATGTTTATATAATAAAAAGAAATATGGGGAAAGTATTACATAGAAAAGAACATAAATAGGAGTGAAACTTCAGAAGTTTAGTCTTAGCTCACTGTTTTCCTCAATTTCTGAATTAAGTTCATTTCACTTAATCTCCAGAAATATGTATACCTTGCTGTCTTTGCTTACACTATTCTCTTATTTTGACCTGCCCTTCACGTATTGTTTTCTAGATCAACTCTTAACTATTCTATAATGCTCAGTTTAAAAGTAATTTCATTTTTGAAACTTTTCTTTATTAGTCATTGTTCCTGTCATGTGGACAAATAGATCTGGCCATTGAGTTCACCTCAATGTCAAGGATGTGATATTATTCAAATTTATCCTGCTCCAGATTACATTACAGAAGCAAAGGTGCTTTGTGAATGATCACAGAGAAGATAAAACATGAGATAGCTCCTAAAGGAGAGAATAGTATAGATAACACTATGGGGATGGAAGTA
>NW_006972876.1:0-750 GCF_000164805.1 Carlito syrichta | reverse complement strand
TCTTTATGTCGTCTGCTACTACTGCTTTTTAATTTTTCTGATACTACTTGCCTTGTTAGTGCTGTGTGATACTACTTGCCTTATTAGTGCCGTCCGATAATCCTTGCCTTATTAGTGCCGTCTCATACTACTTGCGTTGTTATGGCCGTCTCATAGTACTTGCCTTGTTAGTGCCGTCTGATACTACTTGCTGTAATCGTGCCGTCTGATACTCCTTGCCTTATTATCGCCGTCCGATAATCCTTGCCTTATTAGTGCCGTCTGATACTCCTTGCCTTAGCAGTGCCGTCTGATAATCCTTGCCTTATTACTGCCGTCTGATACTCCTTGCCATATAAGTGCCATCTGATACTCCTTGCCTTATTAGTGCTGTCTGATTCATCTTTCCTTATTAGTGCCGTCTGATACTCCTTGCCTTATTAGTGCCGTCTCATACTACTTACCCTATTGCTATCACGTACTACTTACCTTATTAGTGCCGTCTGAATCTACTTGCCTTATGTGCGTTCTGATATTAATTGCCTTATTAGTGCCGCCAGATCCTACTTGCCTTATTAGTGTCGTGTAATACTACTTGCCTTATTATTGTTGTGTGATACTTCTTGCCATATTAGTGTCATGTGATACTACATGCCTTATTAGTGTCTGTGATACTACTTGCCTTATTACTGTCATGTCATATTACGTGCCTTCTTAGTGTCGTGTGATACTACTTGCCTTATTAGTGTCGTGTGATACTACATGCCTTAG
>NW_006972875.1:0-820 GCF_000164805.1 Carlito syrichta | reverse complement strand
GCAAATGTTGAACTTGGCATTTTAATGGATTTCCATACATCATTTAATTTACAGTATGCTTATCTTTTTTCATTTGACTCTATTTCTGCTTAGGCTACTATTATATTTGACTGCAAACAATTATTGCTATTGGGCCTTGCTTTATTACTGGTAATACTTATTAAACATAAAAAGCATAGATAGATAGATAGATAGATAGATAGATAGATAGTTGGCACAACAAAGAAACCAACTTAAAAATAATGGTTGTATCATGCATCTATCAATTTAGATTAGTTGGAAAATAACATTTTTCACATAAGTATGTGCTTTTAATATGCATTAGACCTTAGGAATATTTGTTTCTGACTAAATATGAATAAACAATTTCTAAAACTTTTGTACATGCTTAATTTTTGCAGTATATGGGGCAGATTGATAGTGATGCTCGGAGGATAAGGTAAAAATTATACACTTCCTGCTTTAAATGGTCTCCTAAGCTCCATCATTCATTGTTCTTCCAATCACTTCCAAAGGATAAGAATTCCAAGTTAAAGCTGCAATGTTCTCTCTCTTTCTGGTCTAAATGATTTCAGGTGAGGCTTCTGATTTGCATTCTAAGCAAGCTACAAAAAAAAAATCATAACCTTTATTTTATGAACAACTCTAAAATTTCTTACAGTTGACAGGCAATTCTGTTATCGTCTTTGGTTTAAGTGTGTGAATTGCGGGACAGAAAATGTTCTACCAGCCCATTTTCCCTTATTTCCAGTTATGTGGCTGTTCTTCAAGTACCAAGTCTGTAGAAATTATTGTTTTAGGTTAAGTAGAAGGCACTGCT
>NW_006972874.1:0-14140 GCF_000164805.1 Carlito syrichta | reverse complement strand
CCCCACCACAAAGGAGAGTCATTCAATGAGGCACACGTCACATAAGAGGGCTAGTCACTGGGGCACCAATTAAGAGGGGCTCAGTCACTGTCACTCTGAACAAAGTGGAAGGCCAGTAACTGAGGAAGCCAGAACAAAGGAGGCAAAATTAGTGTGGTACCCATCACAGAGAACCAGTCATTGGGGCATTTACAAAAAGGAGGGCCAGTCACTGGACCACCCATTATGGAGAAGACTCAGGCATTGGGACAACTATCACAATAGTGAGGAGTACTGGAACACCCATTACACTAAAGAGCCAGTCACTGGGTAACTCATCCCAGAGGAGTGCTAGTCACTGGTATGTAAATTAAAGAGGAGACCTAGTTTTTGGAATTAATCTCAGAGGAGTATTAGTTACTGGGAAACACTATTTGGAGGATAGCCAGTCACTGGGGCACCAGTCACACAGGTGGCCCTGTCAGTGAAGCACCTATTATGGAGGCCCAGGCACTGAGATACTTACCAATGAGGAGGGCCAGTCACTGGGGCACATATCACAGATGATTGTCAGTCACTGAGACACCTATAACAGAGGAGTTGTAAACACTGGTTACCCATCACACAGGAGGGCCAGTCACTGGGACAGGCAACATAGAAGAGGGTCAGTCACTCATCACAGTGGAGGAACTCATCACAGTGGAGGAAAATTTACTTGGTCACTCATCACAGAGGTGGAGCAGTAAATGTGGCCAGTCACTGAGGTACCTATCAATGATGTGGGCCAGTCACAGGGATACCTCTCACAGAAGAGGGTTAATAACTGGTACACCCAAGATAGAGAAGGGCTACTCACTGTGGTATACAGAACATAGGATGGCCAGTCACTGGGGCATCCATTATGAAGGAGGACTAGTATATGGCAAATCCATCACATAGCTGACCAATATGATGGTGGACACCATCTGAATAATCTGGAGGAAGGTCAGGTTCTGGATGTGCAGAAGGTTTGTGGGGATGCAGTTTATGGCCATGTTGTCCTGCACAACCAAACAATCTTTGTTCTGGGTAAGCTTCTTCAGAATGAGGAGTGAGTTGTTGGGCTAGACCACTGTGTTGCTCATTTCATGCTGGTAGTGTAACACTGAGCATGTACACACCAGCTTCTTGAGGTACATGTCTTTCAGCCACCCAGGAAATAGGAACCCAGGCCAGAACCCATAGCCCCAGTGGTGGAGTGACACAGAATGACTATCACTTCCATTTGCTGCTTTATGATGCAAAAAAGCCTTCATGGCTTTTATCTCCCTGGAAGAATCCACTCCCTGTTTTTTCCAGTGCCCTCTCCATACTCTGACAAGTACAGTTTCTCTGAGTTTTCGAGCTTAGCATGGGGGAGTTGAGAATGGAGTTGATAACCCAGGTCTTCAAGTTCAGCAGCAACATCTGGGGAATGTAGTGCTCACCAACTGGCTGATAGAAAATGAAGTCCTTGTGGTCAGTGCCTTCAATGTTAGCTCCTCCTCCATGGTGTCCCCTGGGTTGATGTCACTCTCTGTGCACATCTATTCCAGAACACGACCCCAACCTGGTTGCCTCACTGCCCAACTGCAAGGTGAAAATCTCCCAGAGCATCACTCTTCTGACGTCTGTGCACCAGTCCCAGCTGCACAATGATGAGAGGATTGCACCCTGGGTGCATTTTTGGATGAAGTATGTCTGTCAATGTTACACATTGTAGGAAATGTTTCTCTAAACTGGGATATATGTGTTTAAGTGTTTTACATTGTATATATGCTTTCCAACTGGGGGCATGCTGATGAGATATGTCCCTGAATGCAGCACAATGAATTAGTTTATTTAATATTGGGTGCATTTTTTAGATGAGTTGTCTGTGAATATTGTACACAATATAAACTTAGTCTCCACCTAAAGACAATTTATGCTAAATGTGTGTTTAACTCTTTTACATTCTATGAGGGTGCTTTTGCAATTGTATGTGTTGGGAGCTGGCCAAGGAGGCCCACTGAGTGTTAGGGATCAGGAAGGGCCATTGACCCCAAGACCACTAGGAGGCGTTCAGGAGCTGTTGACCCCATTCCCTCCCTCCTTTTCCACTTGACACTGCAACCAGGAAAGGCTCCTACTGGCCCTAACAGAGGGCTCTGAAACCAGAACGAACACAGCTAACTTGGGAATCCATTGTTACCATTTTCCACGGTTTGCAGTTTTTGCTTTTAAACAATTTGAACTTTGAGTCATTGAAGATTTCTAAAATTACATTAGAACCATAGTCATTGGTAGAAACTTTGTCAACAATTGCTGTAACAGCAGGGCTATAAGTAAGGTGGGGCATGGGACTTTGCTCCTATTTCCCAGATAAAAAAACCAACACCCAGAGTGAAGATTTAGCCCAGTGTGACCTGGAGTCTCTGTGGGAGGCAAGTCAGAGCCAGAGCCCCGCCTTCCTGCTCCTTTGGCAAACACCAGGCTGTCTGGCTCTCACACCTGTGGCTTTTCCCATGGAGTAAATGGAATGGATATCCTTTTGTCAGGACCTCCCAGCTCGTGGAAGGATGACAAGGCTTTGGGGGATGGGCAATGTGGTACAGCTGACTTGTCCCGGGGTAGAGGCAGAAACCATCGCCAGCAGGGGCTGGACCAGGCTGGACGGGGTCTGTAGCCTCTGTCAGGGACTGTGGATGGTTCAGGGCACAGCAGAGAGCATGTGGCTCTGGGGTCTCACTCGTGAAGCCTGTTAGAGTTGGGTCTGAGCCCTCGCTGAACCGGCATCCAGCTGCCATCCAGGTGCAGCTCAGGGCGGTCCTGGCAATCCAGTCTCTGCTCACCTCACCCTTAGGCCCATGGATCAGTGCCCTGTCTGGAGGCTCTGTGGAGGCCACCCTTCTCTCCTCTGTCTCCAGGTGCATAGCTCACTGTGGCTGCCTCCCAGGCCCCGATCCCGCTGTGCATGTCTCTACTGTCTTCACGTGGGGAGGTTGCCTCACCAACCATGCCTCTGATGTCACGGGCAGTGGCAGCCTTATTACAGGTTATAAATTGAGATGGCTTCAACAACTCAAGAGATGCTGCTTCAGCCACGTCAGATTACATCAAGAAGCAGACACCACTTGAGGGATCACAGCCTGGAAGAGCCCAAGCCTGCAGGAGCCCTACCAGAGAGACAGTGGCCAGTCCTGCTGGAAGTCCCAAAGGCCCCCACCAGGTGGCCCCCAGGGATGGTGCATCCATCTAAACTCTACTCTGGCTCTTGGATGGGGACACCTTCTGGGTCGTGGCAGGATGTGACACACACCCAGATCAGGGACTTGCAGGTTTTTGGCAGGACCTGTGTGCAAGCTGAGACCTCCCTAGGACCTGGCTGCAGCCCTTCCCAACCCACCTCCCCTTGATACAGGGCCACTTCCCAGCAGCCTGTCCCCCACCATGCCCTCCTTCCCACCTGCCCACTGCCGTTCCTGCAGCTCCACAGCAGACGAGACTCGGCCTTGTCCCCAGCATTTTCTGCCCTCCTCCTCCCTGGTGGCTTCACATTCTGTCTTCAGGAAGCTTCCTGCTAATTACCCTGCTCCCACCTTTTGTGTGAAGATGGGAGGGCTTGTTTCCCTTCCATGCCTCAGCCCTGGTTCATAGGAACAGAATGGCCTATCCCTGACACTGGACCTCTCTTCGCTAGCTGGGGTTGGTGCCCTGGACTTCATGTTTTCATCAAAACCCATTCTTTCCCTTCTTCCTTGTCTAGTTCCACTTCCAGGCAAAGGATGTTCTTCAAGAATGGCTTCTCGCTCATTCATGTGGATGCTTGTCATTCTCCAAGTCAGAGCCTAAGATTGTGCCTCCCTGAAAGGGGAGGTTGAATGGGACAGGAGCCACACCTGCTCCAGAGCAGGATACTCCCATTACCTTCCTCAGAGAGCTGGCTCTGTGGAGAGAGTGGAAACATTTCCCAGAAGGTAATGTCATTTACGTACCATGAACAGATGAATCCCATGAACCCTGGCAGCTCCCAAGCCCTGTACCCGTCCAAGTGAACTCCATCTCTGGGACTGGGTAGGCATTGACTTGGGAACACAGGCTCTCCTGGAAATTGAGATCACAGTGAGCACCGCTTGTGCCCTGAGCCCCCATGTCACACTGGCTATACCCTCCCTGTCCCCATGACATAGATGGGAGAAATGAGGAAATGCCCAGATTGGCAAAGGTGAGCTGACTGAGCCTGGCCACTGGCAGCTCATAAATTCTGGTGGCAACAGGGAATTTTCTGAAACTGACATCTAGGGCTCATCCTCTGAAGAGCAGTTTAGACTCACAACGAGTCCTGGCCACGCTGTGGAGAAGATTGTGTGGTTTGCACAACACTGAAGTCTGTGGAGTGGCGTCATCTCCTCAAGTTAACAGTTGAGATGACACAGTCATGAACAGTGAGACATTCAAAGGACATCTCTATTGTCATGATGCAGTTCTCAAGTACTGAGGGACTTCTTTGCATGTGCAGAACAGGTGTCAGATTCTGCTGACAGTTGTGAGGATGCAAGAAAGCCTTTTAATCTTCCCTGGCTTTACTTTCATCTTATCATTGTTCTCATAAAAATACATTCAGGGATTTTGTTACCTACAGAGAAGGAGTCTGTGTTCCTGGATCAGTTGGGGTTTGGGGTCTTCTGTATCAACTCTGATTTGTTCTCTGATTTCTCCATAGGAGGCCTCCACCATCAAATTACTCTTCTCACCTTTTGGCAGACTTGTGCTTCCCTCAGTCACACCCAAAACCTTCTCATGAGAGAGCATCCTCCCTCCACCCCGAGGTTCTGAGCCACGCTCTAACTTTGAGATCCAGCCCATATACATGATGGAATACTACACAGCTATAAAAAAGAACAAAATCATGAATTTCGCAGCAACCTAGATGGAACTAGAGTCTATAATACTGAGTGATCTTTCACAGCAACAAAGATCTGAGTAACACATATTCTCACTCATAAGTGGACCTTGAACATCTATCATAATACTATAAGAAAAGGATTGACAGTTGTGGGAATCTATGGGAAGGGAGAGGGAGGGCAAGGGTGTTGGGATTAATGGTAGTCAATATCTGTCTGGGGGCGGGGGGAAACCCCTTATCAACAAGGGTGCCTGAACAATGCATATTTGTATATCTAACCCTTAACTGTACCCCACAATTTTAAAATAAAAAATATGTTTAAAAAAAAGAAATCCAGCCCAAGGTCTCCATTCCCAATGTCTTACCTGTAGTGGCCACTCCTGACACTAAACCCACTTCTGTGGCATGCTGTGATGTTCAGTGCATGCTGTCATGTGCACGTGGGCCTGTATGTTGTCTCATTCACTAGGTCATGTACTACATGCAGAGACTGGAGTGCTTGCCATTCTGTTAAACCCACTGCAGCTCAAGTTCTAGTAAAATTTGGCTCAGCAGAGTAATGTCAATGCAGTTTATCCCTTCTTCCCTGGCAGATCTGCCCTAGGATGAACCAGGCCGGATAGGCCTATACACCCCAACCACACCACAATCACCCTGCAGGAGCGAATTTTACTAAACTAGGACTTGGGCCTGGGTGTGGTGGCTCATGCCTGTAATCCCAGAATTTTGGGAGGCCAGGGCAGGAGGATTGCTTGAGCAGAGGAGTTTGAGATCAGCCTGGGCAACACAGCAAGACTATGTCTCTACAGAAAATAAAAAAATTAGCTGGGCATTGTGGTATGGGCCTTGGAAGTCTGAGGCAGAAAGATCGCCTGAGCCCAGGTGGTTGAGGCTGTGGTGAGCTGTGAGCATGCCACTGTATTCCAGCTTGGGTGACAGAGTGAGACCCTGACTCAAAGACAACAATAGCAACAACAACAACAAAACTGTGCCTTTGAATGAGGTCAGCAATCCTATGCATTGCATTGTTCTGTGGTATAAAGATATCACGGAGGATATTGTGCATTCTCTTTCAGTACATTTCTGTGAGGACCCTGGAATGTATCTATTAAAAATATAACAATAACTGTGATCTTCAAAAGAACAGATTGTTTGTTTTTATTATAGAAACACCGTGAATCATGTTTCCTTCTTCTCAGCAGCTACTAGGGAGCTCACAGCCTTATCTGTAACCAGCTTCTAGTAAGTAAGTAGGATTTCATGAGTTTTGTGTACTAACCTCATTCTTGGTTCCAACTGATTTCCCATTCTTATGTCCCCTATGTTTGGTTTTCATTGCCTCTTCTTAAAATATATGTTTACTTTACAAAAATGTATGCATATCTTTCTGGAATGAGGTGAGGTATAAGTGAAAAAGCAAATGATTTCATGCCTTGTATGGCACTTAGAGTGTGTTGTGTAGAGCTCTCAATTGGGAGTTCATTGATTCATTCACCAGTTGACTTCACCTCAAGTCAATCCAGTTATCATCATCATGTCTTCATCATCAAGAGACGTCATGATCCTTGTCCAGAATGGGATGAGATGAGCACAGGTCACACCACCCTGGAGCTTTTGGCTAATGCTAAAGAGCTTTGGTGACAAAAGATAATGGAATGAAAGGACTGAGGAAGATAGAGGGAACCAATGCCAAGAGAGACCAAGGGGAGCTCAGGGCCAGAAGCGTGGGGAACAGGGTGCTGCCTTTCCACGGGAGGTCAGCAGCCAGCTGCCCAGGGTCCCACAATTCCTTGTGTCTGTGTGAAACCTCACATCGAACATACTTGGGCCTCTAAACCTCACAGCAAGTCAGTGAGGGAAGCAGAACATTGGCTTTTCTTGCTGATGAAGGTGTGGGTGATGCTAGCAAGGAGGGTGAGTGAGACCTGATGAAAGCATTGGGAAGATGTCAGAGCTGGCCTGGGTAAGAGTCACAGGAAGTTACAAGATGGGATGTTCATGTCCTGGGAATCAGGAGTTACCTGTATACTCTGTGTATCACCCAGTAGTGCCCCCAGTCAGTGTGTGCTCAGCGTACACTTGTGATGTGAATGTGGTGCTAACATGATGTTAACCAGACCAAGGGGAGTTTGTCTCGAAGAGCCGCGAGTCAGAAAAAGGGAAATCAGAGATGCCACTCAGTCTGCTGCAAGTGCCTGGAATGAGGTCGTCACAGCAAATTGCCTGGTGGTCCAGACACACTGAGAACAATGTAGAGATGTCTGTGGATGTAATCGGGACATAGGTTCATTTAATCTTCAAACCCATTCTGTGGGGCCTGAAAGGCAGGTCATAGCCTTACTCTACAGAGGAACACCAGCCCAGGAAAGTCCATCCAGGGCCCAATGTCCAACTCTAAGTCAGCGCAAAGCCTGGACCTGCATCACCCTTCTGGAGGCAGGGCCTGTGCTATCTGATCCACCACTCAGGAGGCCTGGCCGCCCCCTGATAGTAGTACTTAAGACCTCAGAGGCAGGAGCTAGAGCAGAGGCCAGAGAAGAGAGGCCCAACAAAGAATGCAAGAAGTAAGCAGAAACCCACCCATGTTTGCCTGAAAAGACACTCTATGCCCCTGAGCTGGGAGGAACCCCGAGAGTCCTGCCCAAAAACCCAACGTCCTGAAGCCTTGCATGTCCCTCTGGGGCTGCCTTTGATGTTGACTCCATCTGCCTGGATCTGGGTGACTCATAGACTCAGGGACTTGGGTGATGTGGGGAAGGCAGGAGGGGCCTGAGCAAAGGCATCCGAGATGTCTGGTCTTCCTAAGAGTTATAGGAAGTTTTAAGATGGGGTTTTCATGACCTGGGAGTCGGGAGCGTTCCATCCCAAGCAGATCACCTTCCAGCTTCATTCCTGGATCAGTCAGCAGGAGCGAGACTTGGCTGGGCTCAGGCTGTAGCCACACAGCCTGCAGCCCAGGGCTTCTGACCATCGGAGGGCTTAGAGGGATCGCCAATGTTGACGGCCCCACTTGGTTGTCAGCCTGGAGAGTTCTGTGTGAGCACAATGCCCCTTTAACACACATCCCTGGAGAGTGGGCATGTTCAACTGGGACTAGGTGGCACAGTAGAGACCTACAGCCAGGAGGGAGCTTAAGAAGCTGCATCATCTCATTGTCACCCCTCATGGCATACAGCTGCCCCATCACAGGCCCGGCCATGACTTTTCTGTCCTGACACCTGCTGGCTCCTCCATCCCTATAGAGTAAGCCAATCTCTTTGGCCTAACACTGGCCCCTCCATGGTTTTGTCTCCATGGCCTCACCTCGTGTTTCCTCCCAACTCCTCACCAGGCACAGCATCACCCTCACCCAGGGGTGTGGCCACCTGGGCAGGGAAACCCCTGCAGACCACACCCCTCATTGTGTTTACAGTGGCCACCTGGAAAGCCTTTTCCCCATTCAGGCGGGCACAGCTGTGCTCAGGCCTGGCATCAGGCTGGGCTCACTCAGGCTCCAGGTCTGCTCTTCCTTGCTGGGCAAGCTGGGAGAAGTCTCTCAGGTTCTCTGAGTCGTAGTTTTCTTGTCTGCTGAGTTGGAAATATCAACAGGAACTATATGACAAGACTATTTGCAAGAGATGCATGCAGGGTACTTGGCAGAATTCCTGCAGGGACATCATGGACACCTCACACATATGAAGCATCATTATTACTATTATCCCTGTCTATCAAAATCCAGCTTTTCTCCAAGGCACAAAGGAATTTCCCTGTGCGTGCATGCATGCATGTGTGTGTGCGTGTGCTCTCCTCTGCGTTGCTTTATCATCACATCTTGCCCACGCAGTGTGTGTCTTTCTCAGTCAGTCACGAGCTCTCTGAAGTCAGGGCTGTGTCTTAGTCCCCTGTGAAGACCTAGACACAGCACTTTGCACCCACGGTCAGTGGCCATTGAGTTGAGTTGGCAGAAGGGCCTGAACAGGCAGTGGGTCAGACACAGAGTTATGTGGAAGAATGGAGACGTGGGGAAATAGGGGACAGGGACCCGAGGAATCTGTTGCTATATAACAAATATACAAGACTTGTCTTGCTCAGAGCTCTGAATCTGGGCAGGGATGGTGGGGAAGGCTCATCTCTGCTCCACTGGTGTCACCTGGTTGGAGGGTGGCCTGCAAAGAATGGCGAGTTCCTTCCCAAGAGGGCCGGTTCACATGGATGGCAGGTAGGGGTTTGCAGTCACTGGAGCTCAGCCAGGGCCGTGGCTGAGGGTTCCAGATCTCTCCAAGGGGGTGCCTCCACAGGGCCGCTTGTGCCTCCTCACAGAATGACAGCCAGTTTCCAAGCACATGTGTCCCAACAGATGGGAATAGGAGCTGCCAGTCTCTCCAAGCTCAGCCCAGAAGGCAGAAACCGGCAGAATATCACTTCTGCAGCCTCCTCTGGTCGCATGGGCTCACAGCCCTCAGACATAAGGAGGGAGGACAGAGGTCTCCCCTCTTGGGCAGGTACATAAACGAATGTGTGGCGCTCCTGAATTCTCTCAGGAAAGATGCTAAATTCAAGTACTTCACAGGTTTGCCACTGACTGGTGCTGGCTGGATGGCTCTCCTCCCTAGGGATGTGAGTTTGATCTAACACAAATGGAGATTCTACGATGATGTTTTTTTCAGATCTCTTCTGTCATTGGGCAAAGGAACCTACCCCCAGAGTCCTGCATAACTTCTAACAAAAGTCTCTCCCCAGAGGAGACAGGAGGATCAAGGATTTGGAAAAGTTCACAGAAACATCAAAGGAAAATGGAAAGAAATTAACTGCATTCGTAATTCCCACATTCTTTGGGTACACAGAGCCTGACAATAGCAAAGAACTCTCAACAGAAAGAGGGGAAGAGCAGCTAAGAACTTCAACACAAAAAGTGCTTAATTGAAAATGTGGTTTCCCCATATGTTGCTGTTAAGAATACTTAATTAGCATTATCATCAAGCAACAATAGTTTATGATAATGACATTATGTATTCTGTGACTGATGCGTTTAAACCAGCAGAAACCCCTAGTCATGTCCTATCTGTATAAACTCTGCTCTGAAGCTAAGCACAGTTCCAATATGCTCCTGAAATTAAATTCAATGGATTAAACAAATATAATTAAGGGTGCCAGAATTTCATCTCTAAATTGCAGAAGAGTGTTCTAGAAGCAGAAACAGCATTTACAGAGGCTAGTGGCAGAGGAAAATGCAGCACTTTCCAGAGTGAAAGGCCTCATGGAAGTTCAGGGATCGTGGAAATCACAAAGGATTCTGACAGCCATCATGGGCTGGGCACAGGCTTCACAGCTCATGTTAGGGTCTTCATCCTAAGCACAGCAGTCAACCATGAAGGCTGACATGAGGACAACCCAGTCTGATATGTGCTTTCAGGCCATCTGGTTGGTCTTGGGAAGAAAAAATTGAGCTGGGGGGAGGGAAGGATGGGAAGGAGTTTGGTCGGAGGTCTCCAAGGGAACCCAGGCAGGAAGCGTCCCTCTGGGAGGGACTGGAATGGCAACTGCATTTAAGATGCAAAATCAGCAGGTCCAGGAGAGAAAGATGTAGGAGGGTGGGAGGCAGGAAAGCGTCTAAGATACAGAGGGCCCTGGAAAAGGGTCCTCTTTGGAGGATGTGGTCACTCATTTGTCTGCTGTGCCAATTAGAGACCCAAGTGAGGATGTTCAGTGTACACGTATTATATCCAGGATCAAGGGAGCCTGTGACGTGACTGAAATGCTTCTTTTGTCCCAAACATCTGCAGCAGATTTGGGGTTCTATCAGGGACCCATACCATCTTATATGGAATTGTAGTAGCAAAATTCCCACATATTTGGTGATACAAATATGATGTTTGCTACTTGATATTGTTATAATATTTACAGTTTTATCACCTTTGGATTTCCAGATTTGCTTATCCCTCCTGTTAAACCTAAAAGTCAATACAAACAACTTCCTTAACATAGGATGGAATTGTCTAGGGGACGGGGAGAGGGGACATGGTGGAAGAAAAAGTGTTTGGGGAATCAAGCAGGGCGAGTTGCTATTGTTGCTTAGATTGCCAGCAGTTCATTAGCTCTGCCCCCTCAGATTAGCAGTAATTAAAATGTGAAATCAGACCAGTGCCTTAAGCCCAGACGCCACACCAGGCTGTCAGGAGGAGCCCAGGGATAAATCACCTGCCATGTGTTGGCCTCCCCTTGGCACAGGCAAGGAGTGTGAGAGGTGTAATAATGAGGACATTCAGCCACGACTCCAAGTGGACACCAGGCCAGGTCACAGTGAAGATGTTGTCATGGCGATGACTGCATGCAGCACAGGCTTCCTCCCACTTGCCGTGGTTAATGAAGATGATAATGAAAAATTGTACCATTTCGGCCATTTTTTTATGCTGACTGGCACACGCAACCTTGTGCCCAGTGACAGCACACAATGGTGATAGTAATTGTGCGTTGACAAATGGGGTGAAGATGCCGTGGAAATGTCTGACTCAGAGATGTTCACATCGAGTCAGCTGAATAATCTCTTCCAATGTGCCTTGGCTTTGTTCTTTAAGCCCTCAGTCGGTGGCATGGCATGATGGGTGCCAGAAACACCCCTAATCACTTTTCATTGTTTACTAGAGAAAAGACACTGCAATTAAAACAGAAACCACTCCCCGCAGCAGAGCAGATGAGATCAAGATCAATCAGAGCGTGTTTCTAAATTCCAAGGAAATCAGGGCAATTGCCAAATGATATTTCCAAATGATTTTTCTTGCAGGGTGATGTTTTTAGGTTTATGTTTCTTAAAACTGCGTTTGTCTTTTGACTGAAATATTTGAGCGAGGTTGGGATCAGGGTGGGGCGATTCCACTCGGTCATCGCCTCCTTGGCCTCTCCAGAAACTGGGAAGCCTCGTGTTTGTCCACACTGTATCCCTGGTGAATACAAGTGCTGTTACCATGATGATGTATGCTCATTGTGACCTGGACTTGGGAAGGGGGAGACTGAGGCTGGGGAGACTGAGGCTGAGTGTCCAGGCCAGAGACACACCCTTTCACTATGACAGGGTCACTTGTTGGCTCCAAAGAAAAGGCTGATTAAGCAGCTTATACAGGTCTGCACGTGTGTGCCATGCTTCAGTAGATGCACTCAGATTGCACAAATAAATGCAAGTGAGTCACTCAAAGGAGCAAACAACAATTTATTTACTGTAAAATGAACTTGCTGGACTGTTCTTGCTGCATTTCCTGTGTGCTGGATAGAAAGTTCCAGCAATTTAGGGAATTCATAGAGATTCACAAATATAGGTTGCAGCCTTATTTGCAGAATCTTTTTGTTGTTTGTTGAGTTAGATAAAGACACTTACATCATCGCAATTCAAGGTGGAGTTTGCCTTTCCAGTATGTTTGGTCTTTTGATATCAGGACAGTACCAGCCGCCACACTGCAGAGTGTGATTCGTGGTGGCAAATCTCTTTTGATCACTCAGCATCAACAATGAGCAGGAACGGTGGACGGACACTTCCCATGATGGCATCTCTGAGTCCTTCGTGTCTCTCCACCGAGCTTTCTTGGCTCCTCAGTCCTACCTGTCTTTCTACTTAAAAAGAAAAACCAACAGCAAGGATCATGGAACTAGATGCTGTTGCTTCAGCTCAAACCAGCTCTCTTGCAGGTCTGAGCCTGGGGGCTTTGCCAGGACTACTGGTTACCACCCCCACCCCACCCATGCACATACCATATTTCTTAAAGGAATGAGAATAAACAGGAATTTTCACTACCCCTCAGAGGCGCAACACAGAAAATACAGTGTTTGTGGGTGGTTGTGGAGGGCATGCTTATTTGGTGTCGGAATAGTGGTTGTCCTGGCCAGTCACTGACACAGTGCCCTTGGGCATTACCTCCATGAGACGTTTTTCTGTGTCCGTGGGAGCATTCCTAAGCCTCCTATCTATTCCATCATGTTATGACATGTCAGCCAAGTGCTGTGGAGTCTTGAGTGAGTGCCACACCTCTTGGCACCTCAGTTTCTCCTCCATAAAGCGGAGGTGACATTAAGATTCACTGCACAGGCATTTGTGAGGTCTACCCACATTACCCAGACACACTTGGTAAGTGTCGAGTGCCTCCAGTAAAGAAGCTTTACAAAGGTTTTTCTCTTGTTCCACCATTATATCTGCAGTGAAAATGTTTGTTGACAGATGAATGATGGATGGATGGATGGATGCATGGATGGATGGATGATAAATGGATGGTTGGATGGGTGAAAGAATGAGTGGGTAAATGGGTGGATGAGTGGATAGATGGATGGATGGATGATGTATGAGTGGGTAAGGATGGATGATGGATGATGATGGGTGGGTGGATGGAGGATGGATGGGTGGGTGAATTGATGGGTGATGGATGTATGGATGGGTGGATGGAGGACAGATTTGTGGATGGACGAATGGAAGAGGGATGAATGAACAACAAATGGATGATGGATGAGTGGGTGGAGGATGGATGATGGACTGGTGAACAGAGGATGGATGGATGGAGGATGGATGGGTAGATGGATGGATGACAGATGACAGATGGATGATGCATAAGTAGATGGATGGATGAATGGAGGATGGATGGGTGAATGGAAGACAGATGGGTAGATGGATGGGTGAGTGAATAGAGGATGAATGGATGAATGGATAGGTAGATAAGTGAATAAATAAACACAAGTCTAATGTATCCATGAGAAATGGTAATGCCTCTCTAGTGCCATGGCTGTCGGCCTCATCCAAAGACCCATGACAAACATAGACTTGAATTGTCTCCTTGACCTAATGTGGTCTTTTTGCGGGCTTGGGGGAACTTTTCTAGTCTCCCTTCTCCTCCTCCCTCCCATCCCAGGTTTAAAATAAACCAGTCTCCTCCCACCAGCTCACCAGTGGCTCAGAGAATTGCTTGGATGTTGGGAGCTGGCCATGGAGGCCTGCCTGAGCATTAGGGATCCAGGCGGGCTGCGGACCCTGAGACCACTAGGATGAGTTCAGGAGTTGAAGGCCCATTCCCTCTTCCCTTCTTTGCTGTTTGGCACGATCCACTAGCAGGGACTTTGATGATCTAAGCATGAAGTTCTGAGAGTATGACAGGCATGGCTAACTCTAGAAATCCCATTGTTCCCGTTTCTCACAGACTGTGGTTTTGGCCTTTCTATCAATTATGGTTCAAACTCAGGTCACATTCTTATATACGATACAAGCTTATATATGATACAAGCTTCTTTATGAGATTTAAAAGCATG
>NW_006972873.1:0-704 GCF_000164805.1 Carlito syrichta | reverse complement strand
TGGACTTCTAAACTGCTGGGATGACATCATGAGCCACCACACCCATCCCTTTTTTTTTAATGTAAGGTAAAAGCTCCCATTGTATTTGGCCCACTCCATCAACATCAGTAATAGCCACTGGAGAATATTCGCATGCTCATGTCTACCGCAGCTACATTCTGCTTGGCTCTGGTGATCCTTCGGCCTAGGTTTTCCCAGTAGCTGGGATGACATGCTTTATCCTACAGAGTGGCTGAAATTACTGTCATGTACCACCATGCCTGGCTATTTCTTTTATATATTGTAGAGTACAGGCCTTTCCGAGGTGCCCAGGCTGGTTTAGAAGCCCTCCGTTCAGGCAATAATCTCACCTCTGCAAGAAAAAGGCTGGGATGACTGCCATGCCCGCCTAGTTTTTTAATTCATTGTACAGCAGAAGTCTTGTCAATATACTCAAGCTGGTCTCGAATCCCTAGGCTCAAGCAATCCTCTCCCTGCCAAAGTCCTGGGATAACAGGCCTGAGCAACCTCACCCAGTTAAATAAGACTTTTTTTAAAAAAGGAGGCCAGGTATGGTGGCTGACTCCTATCATCCCAACCCTTTTGATGGCCATGTCATGCGTATGGTCTGAGTGAGGTGTTTAAGACCAGTTTGGGCAATTTTGTGCAACCTCGTCTCTACAATAAAAATCAAAATATTAGCCAGGCTGAGTGAGGCACACCTG
>NW_006972872.1:0-1009 GCF_000164805.1 Carlito syrichta | reverse complement strand
ACTAATTAGCTACATATGTAGGAAACTGGGAAGCCAGCAGAATTAACTAGCTGACTTAAATTGCTAGCCAGCTGGTTAGCCATCTGACTTAACTAGTTCACTACCTAGCTAGCCATCTGGTAAGCCAGCTTACTTAACTAGCTGACTTAACTAGTTAGCCAGCTGGCTAGGCAGCTGACATAACTAGCAGATATTACTAGCTAGACAGGTGGTTAGCAAGCTGACTGAACTAGCTAGATACCTACATATCCTGCTGGCTTGCCAGCTGATTGACTACCTAGCTTCCTAGCTAACCAGCAGGGTAGTGAGCTGAGTTAACTGGTTGACTTATTTAGCTAGCCAACTGGCAAGCCAGCTGACTTAACTTGCTAGCTACTCAACCTAGGCAGGTGGATAACCAGCTGACTTAACCAGTTGACTTAACTAGCTAGCCAGTTGATGTACCTAGTAGACTTAACTAGCTAGCTACCTAGCAAACCAACTGACTTTACTAGCTGAAAAAACTAGCTAGCATCCTAGCTAGCTATCTAGCAAGCAAGCTGACTTAACTAGCTGACATAACTGGCTGGCTACCTAGCTAGCCAGTTGACTATAGTAGTTGAAATAAATAGCCAGGCAGCTGTCTTGCCATCTGAATTAACTAGCTATCGATCTGGCTAGCCAACTGACTTAACGAGTTGACTTATCTACCTAGCATGCTGGTTAACCAGCTGACATAACTAGTTGATTAACATGCTAGGCTGCTGGCCAGCCAGGTGACTAAACTAGCTGGCATTACTAGTTATCCAGCTGGCTAGCCAGCTGCCTTAACTACCTCTCTAGCCATATGGATAGCCAGTTTTCTGAAGTAGCTGACTTTATTGGTTAACCAGACAGCTAGCCAACTGACTTAACTAGGTCACTATCTAGCTAGCCAGCTGACTAGCCAGCTGTCGTACTACCTGTTTTAACTAGCTGGCCTGCTTTCTAGCCAGTTGTATTAACAACCTTGCTACATAGCTAGCCAGCT
>NW_006972871.1:0-357 GCF_000164805.1 Carlito syrichta | reverse complement strand
GGATTGCCTGAGCCCACGGGCTCGAGACCCACCTGGGCAACTTGGTGAGACCTCATCTCTACAATAAATCAAAAAATTAGCCAGACATGATAGCGTGCACCTGTAGATCCAGCTACTTGGAAGACTGAGCAGAAGGATCGGAACCCAGCAGGTTGAGGCTGCGGTGGCTGGGGGGGGCCACTGCACTCCAGTCTGGGTGACAGAGTGAGACTCCAATTCACCAAAAAAAAAAAAAAAAAAAAAAAAAAAAAGAAGTAAGTTAGACAAGTGGGATCTCATCATATTAATATACTTCTGCAAAACAATAGAAACCATCAGAAGAGCAGGGATACAGCCAACAGAACGGGAAAAACTGGG
>NW_006972870.1:0-729 GCF_000164805.1 Carlito syrichta | reverse complement strand
AAAATGACTGTCGGTTCTGGGAAACTATGGGGGGAGGGGGATGGGATTAACGGTTGCAAATATCTGTCTGGGGATGGGGAAACACCTCTTATCAACAGGGTGCCTGAATGAAACGTAATTGTACACCTAACCCTTAACTGTACCCCACAAAACCATAATAAAAATATTGATTAATA
This sequence comes from Carlito syrichta, assembly GCF_000164805.1. Lineage (NCBI taxonomy): Eukaryota > Metazoa > Chordata > Mammalia > Primates > Tarsiidae > Carlito > Carlito syrichta. Next base: position 553 of record NW_006972870.1, on the reverse strand, counting down.
AAAAAAAGAAATAAAACTGCCCTTATGGTGGCAAAATATTCATTAAATAAAATAATTCCTAGGTACAGACTTCCTTCTTCTGTTGGCTCAGACAATGGTTCTGCTTTCACCTTGTACATAGTCCAGCTGGTTAGTAAAGCACTAAACATCAAATGGTAACTGCATTGTGTTTACTGACCACAAAGCTTTGGACAGGTAGATCTCATGAACTGGACTCTAAAAAATACGTTATCGAAATTAATAGTAGAAAATGTTGAAAAATGGGTAACTCTCTTACCTCTAACTCTCCTTCGAGCTAGATGTACCCTGTACAAGGCTTGGTTTACTCCCTATGAAATCATGTTTGGAAGATCCCCTCCTCTGTTACCCCATTTGTGGGATCCTATTCTTGAAGAGTTTACTAATCAATCTCTGTTAAAATATCTACAGTCTTTACAGCGGGTGCAGGATCTTGTGCACACCAATGTCTGTGCTGTACTGCCAAGTCCAACCTCCACACCATGTCATCCATTCTAGCCTGGAAATTTGGTCTACATCAAGCAGTTCCAGAAAG
>NW_006972869.1:0-769 GCF_000164805.1 Carlito syrichta | reverse complement strand
GTGTTCGATTCTGATGTTTTGGAGACAGGGTATGGCTCTGTGGCCCAGGCTGGTGCCCAGGGACATGACCGTAATTCACTGCCAGCCTTGAAATCGTGAGCTCTAGCAATCCTCCAGTCTCAGCCTCGGAGTGGCCAGAATAATGAGCACCATGAACCCAGAATCTCAGTTTTGATGGATGTGGAGATAGGTTCTCCCTGCATGACCTGGGCTGGCCTTGTGCTCCAGTCATCCTCCTGCTTCGGTCTCCCAGAGCACTGGGATTCTAGGCCTGGGCCATCACACCCGGCCTTCTGCTTTGTTTTGAAAGATCGAGGCCAGGCTCGAGGGCTCAGTCTTATCATCCCAGCACTTTGGGAGACCTGTCTGAGCCCATGGATCTGAGATGCACCCAGGCAACTTGGCGAGTCCTCGTTTCTACACTCCATCCAAATCAGCCCGGCATGGTGGCGTCCATCTGACCTCCCGGCTCCTTGGAAAGCCATGGGAGGAAGACTCACCAGAGCACGGAGCACCGAGGCTGCCATGGATGGGAATGAACCACTGCCCTGCAGCCTATGAAATGGAGTGAGACACCAACTCAAAAAAAAAGGAAGAAAAGAAGAGAATCCATTTGTGTATGGAGTTGGGTTGATTGTGAACATACAAAAGATCATTTGGGAAAAAGGCCCCAGCCTTGGGCCTAGAGTTTCCGAAAGATGGTGGATCATCAGACAATCTGGCTGTGTCTTTGAGAGGCCAAGGTGAGGAACTGCTGGAGCCCGGGAAT
>NW_006972868.1:0-632 GCF_000164805.1 Carlito syrichta | reverse complement strand
CCAGGACTGACACTTAAGGCACTGGGGTTAAAACACATTTTTTTCATGTTATTTCCAGAACCACCACAGAGAAAACCTGCCAGTTATCTGCCCTAGGTACTTGTAGGGTCTATAGATGTCACCATGGATGAGCAGGTGAGAACAAAAAGGCTGTAGGTTCTGGAGAAGATTTTATTGGGAGGGGGCACACCTCATCAACGAGGGTACTTTCACAATGAATATTTGTATACCTAACACTGAATTCTATCCCACCATTTTAAAATAAAAAATTTGAAAGTAAAAAAAGAGAAAAAAAAAAAGAAAAGTAAATGCAGGGAAATTTTATCACTAAGCACGCAAACTTGAGATGGGCCCATAAGAGGGCGCTTAAGAAAACATGAAAGTTTCCTGAAATTGTTACAATGAAAATGTTTTTCTGAAATTGTTACAATGAAAATATTACTCTCTGTATTCTCAGTTGTGATCTCGCTGCTGTTTCTTATGGGAGTCGAGTGTGGTCCTGAATGTGCTGAATGTGGGAGAAGAGATTGGGCCTCACTCTAACTTGCACATTCTATGTAGATTAAAAAATCCTTCAAGTCTCCTCCATCTGATTTCCTTTCCCGCAAATGGATTCCACACCAGAGGACATG
>NW_006972867.1:0-647 GCF_000164805.1 Carlito syrichta | reverse complement strand
TGCTAGAGCCTGCAGGTTCGAAACCCACCTGGCAAGTAAGACCTCATCTCTACAATAAATCAAAATCTCGTCCTGGCATGGTAGCGCATGCGTGCAATTCCATCTACTTGGAAGGCTGAGGCGGAAGGATCGCCGGAGCCCAGCAAGTCGAGGCTGAGGTGATCGGGAGCGGCCACTGCACTCTAGTCTGGGTGACAGAGTGAGACTCCAAGTCAAAAAAAAAAAAAGAAACAGAGCTTCGAGCTCCCCAAATGTTTCGGAGCAATTTATCATGCAGATGTTACGAATCGTTCATTTCAGGACTCCAGCAACATTCTGGTCCTTTTGAAAGTTCTAAACGTCTACCGGACATTCCAAGTCTGATAGATTCCTTGGAGCAACTAAGGTCAGATTTCAGAACAAAAGGAATCTTCTTGCCCTGTATGGATGTAACTCTGGTCTTAAGGTGATCTCTGTAATCCTTCCCCTTCCGTTTCAATTTTTATATTAAGAGGGGACAAGGGTTTCACTGTTACCAAATATTTAGTACGTACTTTAAAAGGTAACCAGGAATCATGGATTCCACGTCCCTAGGAAAATTCAGGGCATCTGTCTTTTTGTATACAGAGTTTGGAATCCACATCAATAGGGAAAATCAGGGCATCTTG
>NW_006972866.1:0-686 GCF_000164805.1 Carlito syrichta | reverse complement strand
GGACACTCATTTTAGAGGAAGTCAGTCAGTGGAGCACCCATCACAAAGGTGGGCCAGCCACTGAGTCTCTCATAGTGTAGGGTCAGTCACTAAAGTACCCCTCACAGGAAGGAGTCAGCCACTGGTGAGGAAATCACAGTGGATGCACAATCACTGGGGCATCCATCACTGTGGAGGCCCATTCACTGCAGAACCCATCACAGAGAAAGTCTAGTCACAGAGACATCCATTCAACAGGAGGACAAGTCACCAGGACACCTATATAAGATAAGGGGCAATCACTGAACCATCCATCAGAGAGGCATGCCAGTTATACGGGCACCCCTCATGGAGAAGGGATATCCACTGAGACTCTCAACATAGAGTAGGGCTAGTCACTGTGTCACCCAAGACAGATGAGTGCCTCTCACTGGGTCATCCAATGTGGAGGAGGATCAGTCATTGGGACAACCTTCACAGAGGACTAGTCCCTGCAGAAACCATTTGTGAGCCTGCCACTGGGGCATCAATCATAGAGGAGGTCCAGTAACTGAGGTACCTATAATGGAAAAGATTCAGTGACTGAGACACTAATTATTGCGGAGGCCTGGTCACTGGGTCACCAGTCACAAAGAAAAAACTGTCACTGTTGTACCCATCACAGAGGAGGCCAGTCATTGGGGCACTCATTAGGGAGGAGGGCCAGC
>NW_006972865.1:0-796 GCF_000164805.1 Carlito syrichta | reverse complement strand
TCAGGAAATCTGAAAAGAAGCATCATCTATTTATTATACACTGATGATGCAGTATGCAAAAAGAATTGTACCCATGTGGACAAAAATTATTTGTGAACGGAAAAATTTAATTAGAAAAATGAATGGAAAGATGATGGCTGAATTATGAATTGTACTTTGTGTATCTTATGAAAAGATTCTTGGGTTGAATAAATATATGATTGTTTGGTTTGCTAAACACACCATGGCCCTGTGGTGTCCACAACCATGACACAACAATTTTCCTGACCAATAGCTTTCTCCTCACCAGATTGGTTTGCCCAACACAGACAAGTGTCTTGAAAAGGCAGGGAAAAAAATCATACTTAACTGGAATGTAGTCTCATGGCTGCTTCTGGGGCAACTCCCTGTTCTTGTTGTGGTGAGGTGCTGGGCTGCTCTGGGAAGAGGGAAGGGCTGTCAATCTGGAGAGAAGCCCTGACATAGGGAGAAGAACTCCATGTTGTCTGAGATGCTAATTGCTAAATGTCTGTCGGTGCAGCAAAGGGTGTGATTCAGGGTGAAAATCTGGGGTGGAGTCCAAGGGTGTGTGAGAACCTCCTGCCTCAGTGGGAGAAGCTCCAGGGGGAAAAAGTGTAAACTGTGGGTGGCTGAGGGGGCATTTCACAATTAGAGAGGACTTCAACTGGCAAAAGAGTAAAAATGGCCTCCTTGAGAGATAAGGAAGGAAAAGAACTAGGCACCAGAATAGGTTTCCTAAGTGGGAGTCTTGAAGGAGCTAATTCTTGTGGGGACAGTTGAAAGGGGAATCTGCAGC
>NW_006972864.1:0-395 GCF_000164805.1 Carlito syrichta | reverse complement strand
TCAGGAGGCCATGGCGGGAGGATAACCGGAGTTCAGCAATGGACGATAGCGTGTCCCTGTGCTACAGAGTGGGTGACAGAGTGGGACTCTAAATCAGAATATTAATATCCATCACAACTACCACCACAACCACAGGCAAGGCTCAGGGGCTCAGCCTGGCAATTCAGTCCTTCAAGCCCCAGGAGATGGATGGTCTGACCCTGCGTGTTTGACACCAGCCCGTGGCATGGGGTGAGACCATGTCTCGGCCATCAAAAACAAATTCAAAGATTAGCTGGGCCTGGTGGTGGAGGCCTGTGGTTCCAGCCAATCGAAGGATTGCCTGAGGTACCAATCAATTCGAGGATTGCCTGTGGTTCCAGCCAACTGGAGTATCACCTGAGACCGGCAGGTGG
>NW_006972863.1:5371-6154 GCF_000164805.1 Carlito syrichta | reverse complement strand
ACAGGAACAAGGCAAAATGTCTGCACTCACTGCTCTCACTCAACATGGAGCTTGACACTCTAGCAAATTCAACGTGGGGGGAAAGAAAGACATTAAAAGCATACAGACAGTAAAAGAAGAAATAAAACTGGCCCTAATTGCACACAGCATGTTTATAGAAAATCACAAGGATTCTAAAAAAAAAAAACAAAACATCTCCTAGAAATAATAAGTGATTTGTGCAAGGTACAAGACACCAGATTGGCATATTGAAATCAACCATATTCCTATATACTAGCAATGAACATGTGGACACAATACCATTTTTTGCTTGCTCAAAAAAAAGGAAGCCGGGCTCGGTGGCTCAGTCTGTAATCCCACACCTTGGGAGGCTGAGGTGAGTGGATTGGCTGAGCCCGCAGGTTCGAGACCCGCCTGCACAACTTGGCAAGACCTCATCTCTACAATAAATCAAAAATGAGCTGGACGTGGTAGCGCGCACCTGTAGTTCCAGCTACTTGGAAGACTGAGGCAGAAGGATCGCCGGAACCCAGCAGGTCCAGGCTGCGGTGGCCGGGAGCGGCCACTGCACTCCAGTCTGGACAACAGAGTGAGACTCCAACTCAAAAAAAAGAAAAGAAAAACTTTAGCATACATGTAACAAAACACATTCAGGAAGTCGATGTTGAAACCTATAAAACACTGTTTGAAAAAAAAAAAAAGCAAAGATATCTAAATAAAGGAAGAGATATGCCCGTTCATGAGTTGGAAGACTCCACAAATCAGATGGCAATTCTTCCAAAA
>NW_006972863.1:0-4355 GCF_000164805.1 Carlito syrichta | reverse complement strand
AGACAGGCAAGAACTCATTGAGAGGATAAAACACTCTTGAGAGGATGAAAACAACCACGGAGTGCGAGAAAGAATGTTTTGCACATCATGTGTTTCACAAAAGATTCATGTGTAGACTGTTTAAAGAACCTTAAAACTCAACAGTAAAAAAAAATAATAATAATAAAACAACAATCTGATTAAAACATGGGCAAAAGACATTTTACGAGAGAATACATAGATGACCAGTGAGCACACAACAAGATGTCCAACACAGCAGCTACTGAAGAAATGTACATTAAAACAAGATATGGGCTGGGCTCAGTGGTTCAGCCTCTCATCCCAGCACTTTGGGAGGCCGAGGCGAGTGGATACCTGGAAGGCTGGGGTGGAAGGATTGCCAGAGCCCAGCAGGTTGAGGCTGTGGTGGCCATGAGCATGCCCTTGCCCTGCAGCCTGGGCAACAGAGGGAGACTCCGACTCAACAAAAAACCAAGAAAACACAATGCTACATCAAAGAAGCCAGACCCAGGTGACCTCCCCCCATGTGCCTCTAAGTACATGAAGTCCCCAGAACAAGCCAATCTATAGAGGCAGAAGGCAGGGGCTGGGGGGGACAAGGAAAATGGGGAACAACATGGATGGTTATGGGGTTTGTTGTAGGGGATGAAAACGTTCCCAAATCAACTGTGAGTCGCCCAGTCCCACAGATACTAAAGGATACCGCATTGTGGGCTTCAAAGCCCCAAGAGTACTGAATTCCATCTCAATCAATTAAGAAGGCAGTGACTGGGTTCTAGGAAATCCCAACAGCATCTATTCAAGAGTGATGTTCCTTACCCCAGTGGAGGGTCATTCAATGACTGAACTGTTTTGAAACGTGAGACTTCAGATGTGTATCTGTTTTTAGAAATGCTCGTCACCCCAGCAGAGATTGAAATCATTATTGTGTGGTATCCAAAGTGGTTGTGTAACCCAAAGGATGCACCTTATGCCTGGAGTGGTCCTCAGCATACTGTCTCCAAGTCAGGCGGTCCATCGACATTACCTAGACAGACCAGCCAGCCCAGCTTGCCTCAGAGGCCCATTCTGGAAGGCACCAGAATGCAAGAGTGAGGTTTCCGGAGCCAGTCTGGGTGTTTCCAGCTTGACCTGCACTCTGGAAAATTCTGCATCCTCTTCTGTCAAGGAGGAATGAACCACATGCTCATCCTGGGTCCTGATGAGAGGGGAAAGCTGATGAGGGTGGATGCCACCATCCCATAGACACCCCACGGATGGAGGGAGGAGACACCGTACCCTTCCCTTGTCCAACAGAGCAAGGCTGCACCCCTACACTCAGTCCTCAAGGCCAGGAGGCCAAGTCCCTCAAAAGAAGGAATAATGAACATTCAGGAACACGGGCACCAGCCTCCATGGCAGCGCTGCTCACAACAGCTCATGGCGGGAGACAGAGGTCCTGCCACAGGTGAACAGTTGGATACAACATGGTCTGTCCCACGATGGAAAATGCTTCTGCCTTAAACCGACATGCTGCCATGTGGACTTGCACTGCAACGTGGACCCACGGGCTGCAATGTGGACTTCCTTTGTAGAATAATAAGACATATATAGGACTTCTTCCTTGTTTCTGGCACAGAGATCCTAACACCCTTGGAATTTCCTGATATAGGAGTGAGCCCCTACTGATTTCCCCTCCATAAGCTTGTGTTCATGGGGTGTGCTGGGGTGAGGCCTCTGTACAGCCTTGGGGTGGTTGAGGCTGGTCGCCAGAATGACCAAGTGATTAGAGGGTAGGAACTGCCAGCCCACTCATTGACATCCAGGAAAGTGCCAGAGATTAAGCTCTGTACAAACTATTGAGGAGAGCAGTTGCTCACACCTGCCATCCCAGCACTTTGGGAGGTCAAGGTGGGAGGATGACTTGAGGCCAGGAGCTCAAGACCAGCCTGGACAATAGAGCAAGACCCCCCTTTCTACAATAAATTTAAAAATTAGCCAGGTGTGATAACATGCACCTGTAGTTTAAGCTATTCGGGAGGCTGAAGCCAGGATCACTTGAACCCAGGAGTTTAAGACCAGCCTGGATAACATAGCAAGACCCTGTCTCCACAAGAAATTTTTAATAATCAGCTGGGTGCAATAATACACACCTGTAGTCACAGCTACTCAGGAGGCTGAGGCAGGAGGACTCCTTGAGCTCAAGAGTTCAAGACCAGATTGGGCAACGTGGCAAACCCCATCTCCACAAATTCTTTTTAAATTAGTTAGGTACAAGCCAGGTGCAGTAGCTCATTCCTGTCATCCCAGCACTTTGGGTGATGGAGGTGAGAGTATTTCCTGCACCCAGGGGTTCAAGAAGAGCCTGGGAAACTTGGCAAGACCTCATCTCTACAAAAAAAAAAAAGAAAAACTGTTAGCCAGGCATGGTGGTGTGCACCTGTAGTTCCAGCTACTTGGAAGGCTGATGTGCAAGGATTGCCTAAGCCCAGCAGGTCGAGGTTGTGGTGGCCGTGAGCATGCTCCTGCCCTCCAGCCTGAACAGTAAGACCTTGTCTCACAAAAACAAAACAAATAAGCAAACTCTTGCACAAGGAAGTGTGATGAGCTTCCCAGGTGACCACCACACCCACATGCCAGGAGGGTGGCATGCCCATCCACAGGGACGTCACCCTGGCACCACATTACCCACATTCTACCCAAGTCCTTTATAACCAATGAGCAGCTGTGTGTGGTATTTCCCTGAATTCTGGGAGTCAGTCTCACAGAATTCTGGGATCAAGGAGGAGGCCAGGGAGCCTCTGATTTACAGCTGATAGGTCACAGGGACAGGAGACCCGGGCCCCATGACCACCATCTGGAGCAGGCCACCTTGTGGGCTGAGTTCTTCACCATGGGATGTGACGTGTCTTCCAGGGAGGCAGGATCAGCAAGAAACTTAAGGGACAGCTGACTGGTTTCTGGTGTCAGAGACGTCCTGGGTGAGGGCAGGGAGACACAGTGTCAGTTTCCCTCCCTGAAAAACAGGCAGAAGGGGAGGAACCAGGCACACCAGGCTGTGAACTGCAGTCATTTATGTGACATGCCTAGAACAGGCAAATCCACAAGGAGACGGGGTCCTGGTCAACAGGGGCTGGGGGAGGGGAGGGATGTCCAATGGCGCGATGAAGGCCAGAAGTCTCAGGATTAGCCCGGGGTGGGACAGCGGGAATGTACTGGATACCCCTGAAGTGTGCACTTTATTTATATATTCATTTATTTTGAGTGGGAGTCTCTGCCGCCCAGCTGGAGTACAGTGGCATGATCACAGCTACTGCAGATTCCTGGGTTCAGGCGATCCTCCTGCCTCAGCCTTCTGAGTAGCTAGAACTACAAGTGCTCACCACCATGCCTGGCTAACTTTTTTTTTAATTGTAGAGACGAGGTCCCGCCAAGTTGCCCAGGCTGGTCTCAAACCCCTGGGTTCAGGCAGTCCTCTCACCTCAGCCACCCAAAGTGCTGGGATGGCAGGCTGAGCCACTATGCCCAGTCATGTACTTTTTTTTGAGTCAGAGTCTTCCTCTGTCACCCAGGCTGGAGCACAGGGGCATGCTCACAGACACTGCAGCCTCAATCTGCTGGGTTCTGGCGATTCTTCTGCCTCAGCCAGAACTACAGGCACATGCTACCACTCAGCTTATTTTTTGATTTATTGTAGAGACGAGGTCTCGCCAAGTTGCCTGGGACGGTCTCGAAGCCCTGAGCTCAGGCAATCCCCTTGCTTCAGCCTCCCAAAGTGCTGGGATGGCAGGCCTGAGCCACCGCACCCAGCCTCATTGTGCACTTTAAGATGGTTAATTTCAAGTTCTGTTAACTTTACCTCCATGAAGAAAGAGAATGAACCCCTCCTTCTACACAGCTCACAAAGGGTCAGAATCAAATTCATGAAGTGAGGGGGGGACAAACAGGGCAAACGGTCAACACTGTCAGGCCTGTGCAGGGCAGGAGAGGCCTCTGGTCCTCAGCCTCTATCTAAAGCCACCTCCTGGGGCCCATGGGACACCGCCAGTGGGGAACAGTGACCGAGTGGGCCGGCACATGCTTCCTTCATGCGTGTGTGCCTTGTCTCCCATCAGGCCGTCTACACCACTGCTTAAGTATGTGCCAAAGACATGACTTTATGGGATCTACTCATTCTCCTGATGAAAAAACTGAGGCCAGGCCTGCAGGAGCTGGTGGTACAGACAGGACCAAGAGAAGGCCCAACCTCCACTTCCGTTCTCCCTTCTCAGCCTCCCCTGCTCCTCCATGGCAGAATCGTGGGGGCCGGTGCTGTGGGCCCATCTCTCTCATAGCCAGACTCCTTACCACCCACAAAACATCCTCCCTTCTCTTCG
>NW_006972862.1:0-681 GCF_000164805.1 Carlito syrichta | reverse complement strand
GACAATGACAACGCAAATGATGCCTCTCACTTGCATCATGATGGGCTTTCATGGCTGACAAGAGAAAGGTCCACATGGGAGAACGACCATGGAGTGATTGGGAGAAGAAACAGCCCTACCCCAACACGAAAGTGGCAGACCTGGCGACCAGAACCTGGGCTGACCATGGCCTTGCAGGACTGCTTTGATTGGTGCCCGATGTCCTCCCTATCTCAGTACCATTTGTTCTGTGAGCTCACACGTGTCTTTGCTGTGGGGCCCGAGTGTGGAGGGTGGAGGCAGACCTCTAGGATGAGTGACTGAAGGTGTGGGAGGGACGTTCTCCATAGCCACCTTAGAAACCTCCTGCAAATGACAGGGAAAAAGTGCCTTTTTCTCTCTCATCCCTGAGGGTGATTCCTTGGGCTGGGTGGCAGGAGTGTTGGTGGTCGCAGTGGTGTTGACTATTATTATTTGGAGTCAGAATCACACTCTGTCATCCAGGCCTTAGTGCAGGGGCATGTTCACGACCACTGTGGACTCCAGTTGTCAGACTCAGGCAATCGTCCTGCAACAGCTCCTGAGTGGCTGGAATTACAAGCTTGTGAAACCATGCCCAGCTAATCTTTGGATTTATTTTTGTTGGCCGAGACAAGGTCTTGCCAGTGTCCCAGACTGTTCTTGAAGCCACAGGCTCACCTG
>NW_006972861.1:0-675 GCF_000164805.1 Carlito syrichta | reverse complement strand
GCTAGTTAAGTCACTTAGAAAGTCAATTGACTATCAAACTGGCAAGCCAGGTAAGTTTCCCAACTAACTCAGCTGTTTTAACACCTGGCTAGCTTTTTAAAGTCACCTAGTTTAGTCAGCTGGCAAGTCAGTAGGCTAACCATATAGCAAGCAAGTTAATTCAGCTTACTAGCAAGTAAGCCAGCTATTTATGTCAGCTAGTTAAGTCAGCTGGCTAGCCAGGAGTTTAGCTAAGTAGCGAGGTAGTTTTTTTAGTTGGCTATCCAGCTTGTTAGGTAATTAAGTCAGCTAGTTAAGTCAGCTGGCTAGCCAGCTAGCTATCTATGTAGAAAGCTAGTTAACTCAGCTGGGTAACCAGCTGCCTAACTAGTTAAGTCAGCTAGTTGAGTCAGCTGGTTAGAAATTTGGCTAGCAGGTTAAGTCAACTAGTTAATTCAGCTGGCTTCCCAGCTGACTAGATAGGTAACAAGCTTGTTATATCAGCTGACTAGCCAGCTGGCTAGAAAGTTAAGTCAGCTAGTTAATTAAGCTGACTTCCCAGCTAGCTAGGTAGGTAGCTAGCTAATTAAGTCAACTGGATAGTCAGCTGGCTAGCTGGTTAAGTCAGCTGGTTAATTCAGCTAGCCAACCAGCACACTAGCTACATAAGTCAGCTAGTTAAGTCAGCTGACCAGG
>NW_006972860.1:0-784 GCF_000164805.1 Carlito syrichta | reverse complement strand
GGTTAAAAAGTTATTCAATACACAAGAAAGTCAAGAGACTTTAATATAATAGAAAATGAAAAGTTCATTGATAAAGTTTCAGATTTTTAGTCCACCTTGCCTTTAAGAAAAAAAATCCATAAAGTTTTTATGTACAAATAGAAAAAGTATACCTTCTCAGAAAAGCAGTTAAAATACTCTTCCAATTATAAATCTGCATATGCCTAGATTTTCTTTATATACTTAAATAAAAACAGCGTATTGCTGATAATCAAATGCACAGGCAGGTATAACGACCCAGTTATATTCTAGAGTCCAGCTATGTTACAATAAGTCAGAAATTGAAGATTTACAAAAATATAAAACAATGGCACTCATCTAAGTTTGCTTGTTTAGCAAAATATAGCCTTGATAAATATATACTGTAAATGTATTGTTCACTTTAGCATGTGCTGAGTTTCTTATTCTTATTTTAAAATAATTATTTTAAGAAACTTCTCAGTTTAATTCTTATCATAGCACATAAGTACTTGCCACTGTGTGCTTACATTCCCAGCACTGTACAAACAACTTAGTAAGGTTTCATGACCTTGGTATATCACTGTCTCACAGCTGTGTTGGTATCAACGTGTTGTGATGTATTACTGAGTTTCATTCCTCATCCTCGTTGCATGTTTTTGTATGCCATCACAAGAATATCAGAGTTTGAATTAGAGCAATGGACAAACATTAAATTTCTTGTCAAACTGGGCAAGAGTGGAAGTGAAATCAGGAACATACTAGTTCAAGTTTATGGGGGTAATAC
>NW_006972859.1:0-795 GCF_000164805.1 Carlito syrichta | reverse complement strand
TTTGATAGTTTCTTGTATTTTGCCAAAGTTAATTCGTTTGTTACGATCCCACTTGTCTAACATCTTTTCTAGTTATTTGTATTGAGGGATCTGAAGAGAGTAGCTCCCGGTTCCAGTTTTTCATAAAGGTGTCACCTGGGTGTCTATTATTAGTATAATTTGTTGTTTTACGTTTAGGTCTTTGGTCCATTTAGAGTTAATGTGTATGGTGATAGTTAGGGGTCCTGTTTGAATCTTGTTCATGTAGTCAGACTTTTCCCAGCAACATGTACTGAATATGTTGTTCATTCCCCAGTGGGTCCTGGAGATCCTTTCAAAGATGAGTTGGGTGAGAATTTGAGGACTTCACTCTCTGACCTGACCCATTAGCCGATGGACCTTTTCCAGTACCAATACCAGGCTCTTTTGATTATTGTAAACTTATACTAAGGTTTCATTGCGGAAAGTGATAGTTCCTGCTTTTTATCTTTTGATAAGGATTCTTTAGGCTCCTCGTGATTGTTTTAAATTTCCCATGAATTCATTATTGTAATTTCCAGGTCTAAGAAAAATGATGTTAACTTATTGATTTTTTCCCTGTATCACTCTTTTGCCTAAACGGCTAATTTTTCAATTAAAAGATGTAAGCAAAGTCAGGAAAACAAGCATGTCAGATTGCCATTCATGACACCAGCCTCAGAACTTTGACATCATAATGGGCGGAACCTTGACTAGTGACCAAGCCTTCAGTATCAAGGATTTATGTGCAGTGCTCTGACAAAAGCGGAAGACATGGTGGATTTTCATCCCAAGAAT
>NW_006972858.1:0-771 GCF_000164805.1 Carlito syrichta | reverse complement strand
TCAAAATCCCAACATCCCAATTCCGACCTGCCTGCCCACAAGAATTTTCTGTAGTTTGTGGTCACTGAATCGAGGGATTTGTACCAATTTGCCTTTTGATCTGGGAAAAATGATTATGGTAGCAGATTTTCTAGGACACAAAAGGATTTGTAGGGACAGATCCTTGATTAAAACTATCAAGAGGACCAGAAAGTTCCTGTGGATCTGTAATGACAGATTTAGGGTATCCAGGGAGCAAATAGCTCTGAAAAATGTAGGGACCCAGAAACCCAGATTGGTGATTAAACCTTATCAAGAGGCTCTGTAGATTCCGGTTAATGAGAACTTATAGAACCGGATTTCCTTTTCCTTCTCAGCAAGATGCTCTGATGTTCTCTTGTGATGTGGATTCCCAAACTGTGTATATAAATAGACAGATGTTCTGACGTTTCCTAGGGACTTGGATTCCATGATTTCTCATGACCGTTAAAAGTATGTAATAAATATTTGGCAACCTCATAACACCAGTCCCCTATCTGAATAGGTGGACAAGCGGAATTTTTAGCATTGTGAGGTGCATCTTAAAACGAGAGTTACACACAAACATGGTGAGAAGATTCTTTGGGTCTTAGATTCTGCCCTTTGTTGTCCTGAGGTAAACAATGGTCTTGTAGGTACACATTATCAGTTATCACTATCAAAATGACCAGAGGGTTGCTGAGAATATATAATGAAAAATTGTCATATCCAAGAGTCCAGTAGCCCTAAAAAATGTGGGGATTTAGAAGTCCA
>NW_006972857.1:0-780 GCF_000164805.1 Carlito syrichta | reverse complement strand
CAGCTAGTTATCAGCTAGTTAAATAGTTAGCTAACTATATAATTCAAGTAGTTAAGTCAGCTAGCTAACTAGTTAAGTCAGTCAGTTAAGTCATCTAGCTAAGTAGTTAAGTCAGCTACCTAAGTCAGCTAGTTAAGTCAGCTTTCTTATTTAGTCAGCTGGTTAAGATAACAAGCTAGCTAGTAAGCTAATGGGTTAAGTCAGCAGGTTGAATCAGGTAGTTATCTAGGTAACCTATGTGTTAAGTCGGCTGGTTGAGTCAGCAAGATAACTAGTTAGCAAACGGGTTTAGTCAGCTGATTGAGTAGGCTAGCTAGCTAGTTAGCTAACCAGTTAAGTCACTGGAGGAGTCGGCTAACTAGCTACTTAGCTAATGATTTAAGTCAGCTGGTTGTGTCAGCTTGGTAGGTCCTTAACTAACGAGTTAAGTCAGAAAATTAAGTCATCTCAATAGCACGTTGGATAATGAGTAAGCTAACTAGTTAGCTAGCTAGTAAGGTCAGCTAGCTAGCTAGGTAGCTAACTATTTAAATCAGCTTGCTAGCTGATAGCTAGCTAGTTAGCTAACTATTTAAGTCAGCTGGCAAGTTATGCAGCTAGCTAGTTAGCTAACTATTTAAGTCAACTGGCTAGCTAGGTAGCTAGCTAGTTAAGTCAGCTAGTTAAGTCAGCTGGATAGGCAGCAGGTTTGCTAGGTAGTGAGCTAGTTTAGTCAGTTGGTTAGCCAGCTTTATAGCTGGTTAATTCAACTAGTTAAGAGAACTGGCTAGTCAACTGGCG
>NW_006972856.1:0-738 GCF_000164805.1 Carlito syrichta | reverse complement strand
AAAATATGTACTACATGCTTATCAACCACCAAACCCCAAGGACTTATTAAGTAGATGCACGAACGGAAGTTTTAGGATTACAAGGTACATCTTAAGACAAGAGTTACAAAGAAATATGGCGAGATGACGCCTTAGTCCTGTAATCTGGCTTTACTTGTGCCGAGAAACCCAACGGAATTGCACAGACTGGTTCTTGGATACAACAATCAAGAGAACCAGAAGGTTGTTGGGAATCATTAATGACATTGTACGTTCCATGTGGCAATTTGCTCTGAAGAATTTGGAAAACAAAACGCCCAGATTACAAATAAGCCATTATAACGGAGCCCTGTAGAAATGGATTGAGGCCTTCCGTAACCCACATTCCTTTTTGTTTTACCAGGAAGATGCCCAGACGTTTTTTGGTGACGTGGAAATACAAACTCTTACATACCAATACTCATACGCCAAGAAGTTTCCCAGGGACCTGGAATCGAAGATTGCTGGTTCCCCCTTAAGAATACATCCTAAATATGTGGGAACCCCTAATCCCATTTTCTCAAGGCGTAAATAAAGTCCAACTGTAGTTTCTGTTTACTAGGTAAACCTGAAGCCAGTGAGTACATTAACAAATGGCAGATGTTTGCGTGTATTGTGGAATCTGGTCTTACAGGACACTGTGAAACAATTTGACCAGTAGGCCAGATTCTCAGTTACAACTATCAAGAGGGGCAACAGGTCACTGGGGATCAGCAATGG
>NW_006972855.1:0-1092 GCF_000164805.1 Carlito syrichta | reverse complement strand
AACATTGCTTTATCTATCCTCAGGACTCGGTATCCATGTCTCTAAAACATTTTTTTTTCTTTTTTTAATCTGAAGGAAAAAGTTAATTTCAGCAAGCATTTTACGCTTAAACCATGTCTTGTATTTAAATAGGGCAATGTTAAATACTGATCTTTGTTTTCAAGTGAGAGTTTTCATAATGTGTTACTTCTGAATTAATTTATCATTTACTTAGGATAGCCAATAAAGAAATTATCTTACTTTATTTCATACTACATTTTTTTTTTGAGTTGGAGTCTGTCTCTGTCGCCCAGACTGGAGTGCAGTGGCTGCTCCCGGTCACCGCAGCCTCGACCTGCTGGGCTCCAGAGATCCTTCTGCCTCAGCCTTCCAAGGAGCTGGAACTACAGGCACACGCTACTACACCTGGCTAATTTTTTTTTGACTTATTGTAGAGATGAGGTCTCGCCAAGTTGCCCAGGTGGGTCTTAAACCTGTGGGCTCAGGCAATCCACTCATCTCGGCCTCCCAAACTGAGCCCGGCTCAAAACTAGTGTTTCTAATAAATTGCCTTAAGATAGGGAGATTGTCCTGCATTATCCAGGTGGGCCCAATGTATTCACAAGGGTCCTTAAAAGTGGAAGTGAGCCTGGGCAATATAGCGAAATTCTGTCTCTACAAAAAAATTTGAAAAAATTAACTGTGCATGGTGGTACATATCTACAGTCCCAGCTATTAAGGAGGCTGATGCAAGAAGATCACTTGAGCCCAGGAATTTGAGGCTGCTGCAGTGAGCTGTGACTGAGCTACTGCACTACAGCCTGGGCAACAGGTTGAGTTCCTGTCCCCAAAGAATAAAAAATATTTTTTTGATTTATTGTAGAGATGAGGTGTAACCCAGGCAGGTCTCGAACCTGTGGACTCAGGCAATTCACTCACCTCAGTCTCCCAAAGTGTGGGATTACAGGCTGAGCCACCGAGCCTGGCACAGTCCATTAAAGGGTGCTTTTGATGTTGAATCAGGCTGGGAATCAGAACTTTCCAAACTCCATTGGATAGGAAGTTGGAGGGGACCTGCCCCTAGAATAACAGCAGAAGGTGAACCTGTTGTAG
>NW_006972854.1:0-661 GCF_000164805.1 Carlito syrichta | reverse complement strand
TAATAAGGCAACTAGTATCAGTTGGCACTTATAAGGCAAGTAGGATCAGACGGCACTAATAGTCAAATAAGGATCAAACGGCACTAATAAGGAAAGTAGGAACAGACGGCACTAATAAGACAGGTAGTATCGCATGGCACTAATAAGGCAAGTAGAATCAGACGGCACTAATAAGGCAAGGAGAATCGAACGGCACTAATAAGGCAAGGAGTATCATATGGCACTAATAAGGCAAGGAATATCAGACGGGACTAATAAGGCAAGGAGTATCAGACGGCACTAATAAGGCAAGGAGTATCAGGCGGCACTAATAATGCAATTAGTATCATTCGACAATAACATGGCAAGTAGAATCAGACAACAGTAATATGGCAAAAAGTATCAGACGACACTAATAAGGCGTGTGGTATCATAAGACATTAATAGGGCAAGTAGTATCACACAACAGTAATAAGGCAAGTAGTATCATAAGACAATAAGATAATAGTGTCATAAGGCACTGCTATGGTAAGTAGTATCAGATGACACTAATAAGGCAAGTAGTATCATAAGACACTAATAAGGCAAATAGCATCAGACGACACTAATAAGGAAAGTAGTATCCGACGACAATAATACGACAAGTAGTATCAGACGACATTAATAAGGTAAGTAGTATCAG
>NW_006972853.1:0-766 GCF_000164805.1 Carlito syrichta | reverse complement strand
CCCCGACCACATGAGAGCAAAGGGAGGTGGAGGCACAGTGGATACTGGGAATGTGCCAGCATCAACCCCCATGCTGGCGGGCAACCACAAGCAGCAGGAGATGGAAAAGGTAGCCCTTCAAGCATAGCAGCAGAGAAAAAAACCTGAAGTTACAGAAGCTGCCACAAGAGGGCGCTC
Source organism: Carlito syrichta (assembly GCF_000164805.1). Lineage (NCBI taxonomy): Eukaryota > Metazoa > Chordata > Mammalia > Primates > Tarsiidae > Carlito > Carlito syrichta. Next base: position 589 of record NW_006972853.1, on the reverse strand, counting down.
GGCACTCAGGAATTTTTATTTATTATTTTAAAGTTTTGTTATCTTGTGTGTATGTGTCAGTGTGTATTCACTTTTTTTTCTTTTTCTCTTCTTTTATTTTTTCTTCTCCCATTCTCTGGTCTTTTCTTTACTTTTACTTTATCTTGGACTCACATATGTGCACATATATATACCTATTGCATGGAAATACTGTGGGGCAATAGGAAGTAAGTCTCAGGGAGCCCATAACCCAGTCAGTGAACACTGTGACCTGCAGGCAGTTTCTGAATTATAGTTCCATCCTCTTTCACCTTATTCAACTCCCAAAACTGCAAAGTGACCATAGAGTTCCCCACCTCCAGCCCTGTTTCAAAAGTGAACACATTTGGAGGCTCTGCTCAAGGAAGGATAGGGGGTTGAGCGAATAACAGAAGCGAATGCTTCCTACTCTATCACTTAGTAACAGAATTAAAGAGAAAAAAGAGAGACCTATCACCAAAAACAAAAAAATCAATGGAATAACACAGGTAACCCATAGAATCCTAAAGAAGCAGCATGTGAAAAAACAGAACTCAGAAATCAAACAATGAAAACCACCAAGAAAAACTGG
>NW_006972852.1:0-490 GCF_000164805.1 Carlito syrichta | reverse complement strand
AACTGTGCATGGTTAGTTCACAGCGCAACTGATTTTAGTGTCAGAAAAAATGGATTTGGGAGCCAAGAAATGTCCCCGGGTGAGGAAAGTGTCCCTGGACTTTCTTGGTGGAAGGTCCTCGTTGCGGAGTGGGTGGGTCAGCCTGCCTGGTGCACATTTCTCTCCTCATAGAGGAGAGGAACCCACCCAGGGAGCCTCGGGAAATACCATCCCAAAGGGTCAGCCATTGGGGGGGTTGGGTTGGGAAGTTGCTGAGCTTGGGGGACCCTCACATGTGGGGGGGTGTCAGGGTGGAAGGCCTGAAGATAGGTTTGCCAGAGAATGGATTTCTTTCTTTCTTTCTTTCTTTCTTTCTTTCTTTCTTTCTTTCTTTCTTTCTTTCTTTCTTTCTTTTTTGCTTTCTTTCTTTCTTTCTTTCTTTCTTTCTTTTTCTCTGTCGTTCTTTCCTTTCCTTTCTTTCTTCCTTCCTTCCTTTCTTCCTTTCTTCCTT
>NW_006972851.1:0-808 GCF_000164805.1 Carlito syrichta | reverse complement strand
GGACATTTCTCCCCCCAATACCATTATCTGCTTTAATGCCAGTCGGCTTGTGAAAACACCATGCGCAGGTGAGAATCTGTGTATGGTTCTAATGTTTTTGGAGGCAGCCTGTTTCTGTAGCCTAGACTGAAGGCTGGGGACATGACCCGTCTTTCGCCACCACCCTTGAAATCGTGGACTCTGGGAATCCTCCCATGTCAGCCTCCCGGGTGGTTGGGATGATGGGTATCTCAACTCCAAACCCCCTGTTTGGGTGCAGAGATGGTGTCTCCCTGCGTGGCCTGGGCTGTTCATGGGCTCTTAGGCTCCAGCCATCCTCCTGCCTCAGCCTCCAAGATTGTGGGATTCCAGGTGTGGTCTGCCATCAGGGCCTACAGATTCCTTTTCCACGAAGGTTCAAGGCCAGGCTTGAGGGCTTTGCCTCCTCATCCCATTCTTTTGGGATTCTGAGACCATTGGCCAGCCCGAGTCCACAGGCCAAGACCCACCTGGGCACCTCTGCAAGACTTTGGCTCTATCTCAATCCCAAATGAGCTGGGCGTGATGGAGTGCCTGTCCTTCCAGTTCCTCGGAAGCTGGGAAATGCCTCACTGGGACCTGGCAGGATGAGGCTATGGTGGATGGGAGTGAGCCACTGCCCTCCGTCCTGGTTGAAGAAGTGAGACTCTGACTAAAAGAAAAAAGGAAAAAGGAAAAAAAAAAGCATCCATTTGTGAATGGAGTTGGGATCATCAAAACAGAGACCATTTGTGAAGGAGGACACAGCCTTGGGCCTAGAGGTCCTGAAAGACAGTGGATCAGCAGAGAA
>NW_006972850.1:0-773 GCF_000164805.1 Carlito syrichta | reverse complement strand
GAACTAAACTTTTATTTGTGTAGCCATAGAAAAACCAGTTTCCAGAACAAAGACATTTCTTGGGGTTCTTCCACTACAAACTACACAACAATCTACGATTAGTGGGCCTCCATCTGCAGCCCCAGTTTCTTAACATAATGTTGAGTGTTCCCCTTAAGGGGGTATAAGTTTTATCTAGTAATTTGATGAAAATTTCTGGCCTCGTCACTTCAGGACGGGCATTTACCTTTCCTCTCTGTACTATAACTGCAGGGTGAATTGATAAAATTTCCCACAATCCCCCGGAGTCTATTTTCTGTGGTTAATTAGCAAGTTGTTGTTTCTCAACCCCTAGAATTTCCACCAGCAGTATGACTAATCAAAGCAGGAGGAGTAGAACCGCCACTTCCCTGGAAGTGCCATGTTGTCCCGGATCGTCACTCTCTTTGACCATGTCAGAAGGCAGACCTTTGCAGTCGATCCCCAACATGAGTGGACATTAGTCACCAAGAGCATAAGAGTAGTTTTCTCAAAGGAGATATTGATGCAGAACTAACTTTGTGCTTCATACACTGTTATGGTTTCCCTCTCTCACCCTTGATTTTGGGGAGAACTGAGGATTGAGCATCCAATGTGCTGTGGGCTCTGGTACACAGCAATGTGGGATCTTGCTAGGCATATTGAGGTCCATAGGGCAGGTGGTCAAGAGGGACAGTTTGTATTCCTGGGAAGAACTGGACCTGCCATTCATCATGGAATCAGACCATCTTCTTTCTATCTTTCTGAGATTGAAT
>NW_006972849.1:0-772 GCF_000164805.1 Carlito syrichta | reverse complement strand
AAGGGAAGGCTTGACTCTCAAACCTCTGGTGGGGTAGGAACGACCAGGTGATTCATGCCTGTCTCCTTGGCAAATGGGGAGGCCAAAACGGGAAGAGGGCTGGTGCCCTGGCCCTTGAAACAAGGCTGGGCACCATATCAAGCACCTGCCTCAACCCCAAGCAAATCCTAGAAAAACTTGGGCGAGGGCAGTCCTCTGTGGGAGGAATGCCTCCGATTCAGAGTTCAACACAAGGCAGGAACACCAGGATGTTGACCAAATGAAAAACTATGATCACAGCAGTTTGGGAGGCACAGGCCAAGAGGATGGCCTGAGTTGGGCAGTTTGAGAGCAGCCTGGGCAACTGAGTGAGAAAAGAAAAGAAAGAAAGAAAGAAAGACAGAAAGAAGGAAGGAAGGAAGGAAGGAAGGAAGGAAGGAAGGAAGGAAGGAAGGAAGGAAGGAAGGAAGAAAGAAAGGAAAGGAAAGAACGACAGAGAAAAGGAAAGAAAGAAAGAAAGAAAGAAAGAAAGAAAGAAAGAAAGAAAGAAATCCATTCTCTGGCAAACCTTCTATCTTCAGGCCTTCCACCCTGACACCCCTCCACATGTGAGGGTCCCCCAAGTTCAGCAACTTCCCAACCCAACCCCCCCAATGGCTGACCCTTTGGGATGGTATTTCCCGAGGCTCCCTGGGTGGGTTCCTCTCCTCTATGAGGAGAGAAATGTACACCAGGCAGGCTGACCCACCCACTCCACAACGAGGACCTTCCACCAAGAAAGTCCAGGGACACT
>NW_006972848.1:0-836 GCF_000164805.1 Carlito syrichta | reverse complement strand
CCTCCTGACACCATGGATACTGAACTTCACACAGAGTATGTGTTCTTGTCATTTGACTTATTTTCCTGAAAATGTTTTTGAGATTCAATCACTGTTGAATGTATCAGTATCTCTTGTTTTAGCTGAATAGTATCCCATTTTATGAATATATCAAAATGTATCATACCACTCTTCTGATAATGGACACTTTAGATAGTTCCGGGACTTTTAATGTTATGAATAAAGCTGCCACATACAGTATGGACACACCTTTTTTGTGGACATATGCTTTCCTTTCTCTTGAATAAATACCTAGAAGTAGAATTCCTTGGTTGTGAGGCAGATATATGCAGAATTTTCTAAGAAACTGCCAAAGGGTTCCTGCAAGTGTCTGTACCTGTTTACACTCCAGTTTCTTCATCCTCACCAGCATTTGGCACCATCAGCCTGTTTTATAAGGGATGGTGATGGCTCACTGAGCAGCATTCATGATGCGGAAAGAGGAAATAGTTCTCCATAGGACAGAGTTATTAAGGACAGGGTCATTGACTCCCTGGAGGGTTGCTCCTTCTCTCTAAGGCTGAAGTGTTTATCACCAGCTCAGCCATAGTTTAAATGAGGTTCATTTCACTTTTTTCTCTTTCTTTACTTTTTTTTAATTGGTGAAGGTTAGGGTCTCGTTATGTTGTCCAAGTTGATATTGAATTCCTGTCCTCAAATATTCATTTGATGCCTGCCTTGACCTCCCAAAGTGCTGGGATTAAAGGCATGGTCCACTGCACCCACCCCATTTATTTTCTTTTTTATCAGAGCACTTTCACACACTCTTTCACAGCCAATCCTGATCAAATCCTGGA
>NW_006972847.1:0-834 GCF_000164805.1 Carlito syrichta | reverse complement strand
TTGCAAATCAGTCAGAGGCTGAAAATTTTCAAATTAAATCTGACTGGAGATGGAGAGAGGGAAATGGAATTTCCTCACTAAAAATCATTTGTGGCATGTGTTAGCAAATATAATGAAATGTCAAGTCTGCCAATTCCTCTGGAAGTATCATTTTCAAATTAGGATTACAGTGTCACTCAATACTGATGTACCCTGGAAAGCGGGTGTCGGGGTAGAAAAAAGAAAAAAGGTGAGAATGTATGCAAACTGTTTAACAGTGCGCCCTTCATTACTCCCCTCAGAAAGGCCCTGTTCTTCATTATCAAAAAACTCATATCACCTCTGTGATATTTACCACACACCTTTTGTCATAAATAGCATCCAATTAGCAAGATTTTTACACAGGGCAGCACATAAAAAGATTTCTGCTATATATTTAAAATGGTATTTGTAAGAGGTAATCTGTGGTCCTTTGCATTTTAAGCAAGAGAACTAATTTTAATTAGTCTGCTTTTCCATGAAGTAACTGCTGAGTGGCTAAATAGAGAATATTCTGCTTTTGTATATAATTTAATAACACCTGTCTTTTTAAATCCCAAATACACTTCTTAAGATAAACCTTTTTTTAATGGGGAGAAAATGATGTTTATAGCATTGATTGATCTTTCTTTGTCGATTTGTTTTACACATTTAGTCAGTAGAGATTTGTTAGAGAAACAAAAATTAACATATGCCAGCTAATTGTTTTTCTTTATTGGGCTGCAGCCAGAAGAAGCACATTGGCAGTCTAATAATAATGACTGGCACCCTGAAGGCATCCCCAAGTGCATCTGTTCCCAATAAACCACAAACTGT
>NW_006972846.1:1941-2639 GCF_000164805.1 Carlito syrichta | reverse complement strand
CTTTGGGGTTGATGTATGTGTGTGTTTTCAAGATTGTTGTCACAATGTATTCCCTGTTGATTTTGTGTTCTGCTGTTCTTTTGTGAAATGTGTGATCATCCTTTTTTTTTTTTTTCCTTTCTTCAGTGCTTATTGTCTTTTTAAGTATCTTCTGTAAAGCTGGTCTGGAAACTGCATAATCTCTTAGGGACTGGCTGTCTCCATCACTGATGAAGCTGATCTCATATGGGTGGACAAATCTTAGTTGAAATTGTTTATCTTTGAGGACTTTGAATATTGGACTCCAGTCCTTTCTAGTTTGCCAATAGGTCTGCTGCTATTCTGATTGGTGGTCCCTGGATGGTAGTCTGACCCTTCTCTCTTGTTGCCTTTACATTTTTTTCTTTTGTGCCTACTTTGTGTAGTCGAATTACTGTGTGTCTAGTGGTGTCTTCTATTTGAGGTTTTGTGGGGAATCTCTGTATGCTTGTGTTTGGATGGCCACATATCTAGTGAGATGGGGAAGGTTTTTTTAGGTAACCTCCAGGAATACTTACTCCAAGGTGTTCTCCCATTCCTTTCCTTCTTCTGGGATACCAATCAAGCATTAATTTGGCCTCTTCATGTGATCACACATCTCATGAAGGCTTTGTTAGCTCTTTCTGCATTTTCTTTCTATGTTTTATATAGATTGGGAAAATTCCATGTTTTGATCTTCA
>NW_006972846.1:0-817 GCF_000164805.1 Carlito syrichta | reverse complement strand
TGGTGCTCAGCTTCTGTATCCTGGGAAGTGCTAGGGACCAAGCAAAGAAGTCTCAGTACTAACTGCTTCAACAGGAGAGCCCTGGCCACTTGCTCCCAAGCACATACTCAGTGGCTACATGCCCACATACTCACTGACACATATGCAAAATTTTCCAAACACTCACTCACACCTGGTCTCACTTAGTCTAACTAGATCCACTGCCATCTTCCTGAGAATCCACTGGCAATCTTTTTCACTGTCTTTTCAGTCATCGTCAGACACTATGCATAGTTACTGATGATTTTGGAAGCCAAGACATGCCATTCTATCTCTGAAGCTAGGAAGTGACAGTGGATGTGAGCAAATGTGAATCTCAGAGTCTCATTTCCAGGCTTCCAAAGTCATGACCAATGGTATGTAGAGAACTCATGGAATTTGTACTTTCTTTTATCTGGATGAAGGGATCCCTTGATCCTTGTCCTCCTGATGCCCTTAAATCACCAGAATTCATTTTAGAAATCTAGCCCCATCTCCTATTCTTTTTTTTTTTTTTTGAGTTGGAGTCTCACTCTGTCGTCCAGACTGGAGTGCAGTGGCCGCTCCCGGCCACTGCAGCCTCGGCCTGCTGGGCTCCAGCGATCCTTCCACCTCAGCCTTCCGAGTAGCCGGAATTACAGGCATGTGCCACCACACCCAGCTGATTTTTTGATTTATTGTAGAGATGAGGTCTCACTGCCCAGGCGGGTCTCGAACCCGCAGGCTCAGGCAATTCACTCACCTCAGCCTCCCAAAGGCGCGGGATTACAGGCTGAGCCACCGAGCCCGGCTTCATCTC
>NW_006972845.1:0-771 GCF_000164805.1 Carlito syrichta | reverse complement strand
GGGAACTTTGCTCCCTTTCTTTCTGCTCAGGGCTCCTCTAATCACTGTCCACTGCTACTCCTCTGTTCAATAGAACTGTCACCTCTCTCGGGCAATCTTGTAAGGGCTTCTACATATGTATTCTGGACAATTCTTTTGGATTTGGGTTGGTGGCTACTCAGAGTGTCAAACACACTAAGGGAAGGAATCATTCCTCTTATGTGCCTTTTTAGTAGAAATTGATCCAGAAAGACAGAAAGGTAGCTACATCCTACAGTGAGATCACATATAAATAGTATCAATGACACTCTGTATTGCCACAAATGCTCCTGATTGTAAGCTTACCAAATCTCAATCTCAATTATCCTCTGTTGTATTTGGGGTGCTTCTGTCAATATTGCATGTGGACATCTATGTATACACAAAGAGTGTATATTTATATCTAACTCTTTATGTTGATATAACCATATATCTTCACTGGTTTATTTTTCTCACATTTCACTGGTGGTACAATCTACAGTACTGATTGAATTCAAATGAGACATTGCTAAGGAATGTAAATAAACCTAGAGTCAGACACCAGTGTGACTTCTTAGACTTTCCTTTTTGGTTCTCACAACTCATATTTGTCTTTGGGGGTTTTGTGTGTGTGTGTGTTTTTTTTTACAATGAAACCTAAACAGAGTTTAAGCATTTTGTGGTTTAACTTACTTCAAATTCAACCAGTTTCTGGTACAAATCCCTTCAAATTTACTCATTTCCTTTGAAGCACCACTCAAAGTCAGGATGGAT
>NW_006972844.1:9829-22357 GCF_000164805.1 Carlito syrichta | reverse complement strand
AAGTGGTCATCACTCAGGTAACGTTTGGGCCTCCCTTGGTTCCACTTGCCTGGTTTGAGATCAAGTACCCTTACTAATGTTCTGTGTCCCCTCTCACTCCCTGCCCTGGCAGTTCCCGGCTAGTGCCAATCCCTTTCTTATGGTATTATGATAAATGTTCAGGGTCTGTTTAAGAGTGAGAATGTGTGATACTCAGTTCTTTGTTTCTATGATAAATCACTGAGTATTATAGACTCTAAATCCATCCAAGTTGCGATGAAGTCCACAATTTTGTTCTTCTTTATGGCTATGTAATAGTCCATCTGGCATATGTACTACTTTTTAAAATATATAGTCTAGCTTCGATGAGCAGCATGGTTGGTCCCATAATTTTGCAATTGTAAGTAGCACTGCAGTAAATATACATGTGCAGACATCTTTTTGGTAGAGTGATTTAAGTTCCTCCAGGCATATTCCTATATGGAGAATTGATGGGTCATATGGAAGGTCAAGTTTTAATTCTTTTAGGAATCACCACACTGTCTTCCACAGAGGCTGCATTCCCACCAATAGTTTAGAAACATTCCCTTTTCTCTGCATTCTCACCAGCATCTGGTTTTTGTTTGTTTGTTTGTTTTATTAATGATGGCCATTCTTTCTGGGGTTATGTGGTATTTCAATGTGGGTTTGATTTGCTTTTCTCTGATGATTAGTGAGGCTGAGCACTTTTTCATGTGTCTGTTGGCTGCCCACATATCTTCTTTTGAGAAGTGTCTATTCTTGTCTTTTGCCCACTTTTGAATGGGGCTGTTTTTTTCCATTCGGCCCATTTGAGTTCCTTGTAGACCTTAGATGTTTGACCTTTGTCAGATATACACTTGGCAAAATTTTTTCCCATTCTGTGGGCTGTCTCCCTGCTCTCTTGATGGTTTATTTTGCTTTGCAGAAGTTCATTAGTTTCATGAGGCTCCAATTGTCTATCTTATTTCGTAAGATATGGGCATTTAAAGTTCTGAATAGGAATTGGTAGCCAGTTCCAATTGGGGGTGTCTCTTGTGTTTTCTAAGATTCTTACAATTTGAGGTTTTACATTTAGGTCTTTGATCCGTTTAGAGTTAATTGTTGTGTATGGTGATAGGTAGGGGTCCTCTTTTAATCTTCTGCATGTGATCAGCCAGCTTTCCCAGTACCATTTATTGATAGGTTCTCCTCTCCCCAGTGGTTGTTGTTGGAGGCTTTGTCAAAGATGAGTCAATTGAGAAATTGAGACTTTGCTTCTGGAATCTCGATCCTGTTCCATTGGTCTATATGCTTGTTCTTGTACCAATACCAGGCTGTTCTGAACACTGTAGCCTTATAGTAAAGTTTGAAGTCTGGAAGTGTGATACCTCCTGCATTGTTTATTTTGCTAAGGATTGTTTTGGCTATTCGTGGTCATTTATGTTTCCATATGAATTTCTGCATTGTCATTTCCAGGTCTGAGAAGAATGATGTTGGTAACTTAACGGGTATTGCGTTGAATCTGTAGATTGCCTTTGGTAGGATGGACATCTTAACAATGTTGATTCTTCCTATCCATGAGCATGGAATATTACTCCATTTGTTTGTGTCTTCTTGGATTTCTTTGAGCAGTGTTTTGTAGCTTTCATTGTAAAGATCTTTCATTTCTCTGGTTAGGAAGACGCTGAGGTATTTCAATTTTTGGTGGCTATTGTGAATGGGATTGTGTTTTTTATTTGGTTCCCTGCCTGTTTGTTGTTGGTGTATAAGAATGTGAATTGTCTTTGGCACGTTTATTTTGTACCCTGAGACTTGGCCAAAGTCCTTTTATCAGTGCCAGGATTTTTTCTGATAGATTCTCTTGGATTTTCAAGTTATAGGATCATATCGTCAGCAAAGAGGGATAGCTTGACTTCTTATTTTCCTATTTGGATACCCCTGAGTTCCTTCCGTTGTCTAATTGCTCTAGCTAGGATTTCTAACATTATGTTGAACAGGAGGGATGAAAGTGGGAAGCCTTGTCTTGTTCCGGTATTCAGGGGAAATGATTCCCATTTCTGTCCATTTAGTAATATGCTGGCTGTGGGTTTGTTGTAGACTGCTATTACTACTTTGATGTAAGTTCCTTCTATGCCTAGGTGGTTGAGGGTTTTTATCAAGAAGGAATGCTGAATTTTATCAAAAGCTTTTTCTGCATCGAGTGATGTAATCATGTGGTTCTTGTTTTTACATCTGTTGATGCATTTAATTACATTTGTGGTTATGTGGATGTTGAACTAGTCCTGTATTCTGGGGATGAAGCACACTTGGTCATTGGTGGATGATTTTTCTGATGTGCTGTTGGATCCGATTTGTTAGAATCTTGTTGAGAAATTTTGTATCTATGTTCACCAGGGATATTGGCCTGTAGTTCTCTTTCTTTGTTGGATCTTTGCCCGGTTTGGGTGTCAGTGTGATGTTCACTTCATAAAATGATTTGGGGAGAGTTCTGCCTCAATTGAGTGCCTGGGATACTTTCGATAGGATTAGTAACACTCCTCCTTGTATGTTTTGTAGAATTCGGCTGTGAATTTGTCTGGTCTAGGGCTTTTTTATTTTTTAAAATTTTTTGGGTTGGCAGTTTTCTTATGACAGAATCAATTTTCTGGGTTGTTATTGGTCTATTTGGAATCTTGATTTCTTCTTGCTTCAACCTTGGGAGGTTGTATGATGTTAGAAAATCCTCCATTTCAGCCGGGTTAGGTGGCTCAGCCTATAATCCTGCGCCTTGGGAGGCTGAGGTGACTGGATTGCCTGAGCCTCCGGTTTCAAGACCCGCCTGGGCAACTTGGTGAGACCTCATCTCTACAATAAATCAAAAAATTAGCCGGGCGTGGTAATATGTGCGCCTGTAGTTCCAGCTAATTGGAAGCCTGAGGCGGAAGGATCACCAGAACCCAACAGGTCGAGGCTGCGGTGGCCAGGAGCGGCCACTGCACTCCACTCTTGGGCGATAGAATGAGACTCCAAGTAAAAATAAATTAAAAAAAGCAAAAGAAAACCCTCCATTTCTTTAGGTTGAGTTTGTTTCCATACAGGTGTGCAAAGTAATGACTGATAATGTTTTGTATTTCTTCGGGGTCAGTCGTGGCTTGATCTTTTGCATTTCTGATTGTGTTTATTTGGGCTTTTTCTCTCTTTTTATTGGTCATTCTGGCTAGGGGCCTATCAATCTTGTTTATCCTTTCAAAGAAACAGCTTTTTTGTTGTTGTTGATTTTTTTCTATGGTGTTTTTGTCTTCTGTGTCCTGTATTTGAGCTTTTACTTTGGTGATCTGGATTCTTCCGCTGAAGTTAGGGTTTTCATGTTCTTGCCTTTCAAGCTTCCCTAGGTGATTAATTAGGCTGTCAACTTGTTTTCATTCTGTTTTCTTGATGTGTGCTCCTAGAGATATAAATTCCCCTCTTAGTACTGTTTTTATGACATCCCAGAGGGTTTGGTAGGATATTTCTTCATTTTCATTTCCTCCAGGAATCTTTTAATTTCTGTTTTGATTTTTTTTGACCCTGAAGTTGTTCAGTATCATGCTGTTCAGTGTCCATGTCTTTGTGGATTTGGGGGAATATTTGTTGGTTGTGACATTTATTTTTATTTCACAGTGGTCTGAGAAGGTGCATGGCAGTATTTCAATCTTATGAAATTTGTTTATGCTTGATTTATGGCTGGGGGGTGGTGGGTCCTGGAGCTTGTTCCTTATGGTGATAAGTGGAATGTATATTCTAGGGTTGTTGGGTGAATAGTTCTGTAGCTATCTACTAAGTACAAGTGGTCAAGCGTGAAGTTGAAGTTCTGGATCTCTTTGTTGATTTTTTTGCCTCAATGATTTATCTAGCATTATTAGTGGGGTATTTAGATCCCCAGCTATGATAGTGTCAGAGTCGATATCTTTTTATAGTTTACTCAGTAGCTTCTTTATAAAAGCTGGTGCTCCTGTGTTGAGTGCGTATAGGTTTAGGATGAATATTTCGTGTTGATAGATCGAACCTTTTATCATTATGTGGTGTCATTATGTAGTGTCTTTTCTTATCTTTTAATGTTTTTGATAGCTTAAACTTTGTTTGGTCTGATACGAAGATCATGACTCCTGTCTTCTTTTGTGATCTGTCTGCCTGAAAATTTGTTTTTCATCCTCTAACTTTGAGTCTGTGGGCATCGTTTGTGGTGAAATGAGTTTCTTGGAGGCAGCAAATACTGGGTCATGTGTTTTTAAGTAGTTTGCCATTCTATGTCTGTTAAGTAGTGCATTTAGTTCATTCACGTTAAGGTTGATTATTGAAATGTGAGAGTTTGCTCCTGACATAATACTCTATAAGGTTGTTTTGTTTTCGTTTCGCGTTTGTGTTCATATATGTGTGTGTGCTCATTTTTGTGGATTTGCTTGTTTTCTACTGTTTCTGTATCTGTGATCTTGTGAAGTATAAGGTCTTTCTTTTGTTTCTTTTTTCTTCTGTACACAGTGCCCTTTGAAGCATCTCCTGTAGAGCTGGTCTTGAAGCAGCATATTCTCTTAGGGATTAGATGTCTGGGAAGGATTTTAATTCTCCATCACTGATGAGGGAAATGTCCTTGAATGACCTCATGGAATGTTTGTTCCAAGATCTTTTCCCTTTCTCTTTCTACGTCAGACATTCTGATCAGACATAGGTTTGATTTCTTGGTAAAATCACACAAGTCTTGGAGAGTTTCCTCTCTCTTCTTAGGTTTTTTTCTCCATATTGTTAATAGATTTGGTTAATTCCATATTTTAGTCTTCCAGCTCTCAGATTCGTTCCTCAGGTTGGTCAATCCTGCTTCCCATGATTGTCAGTTTGTTGTTTATTACTTGTGTGGAGTTCTGCATTTCTGTTTCTAAATATACTTTCTTGAGTCTGTTTAGTTTCATTGCAATTTCATTTCATTTCAACCCTTGAATTTCTTGATTTTTATTCATTCTATCTAATGATTCTCTGATCTCCATTAGTACTTTCTGGGTGCTGTCGTTCTGGAAGATAGCCACAGTTTGTGTTCCAGTGGCTGTTTGTTCTAGCACTGACACTTTTCTGGGACTCTGATGGTTACTGGCAGTTTTTCATTGGTTTTTCTTCATTTGAAGCAGTTCTCTTATCTTTTTCTTCAATTCTGTTGCTCAGTGGAAAATGAAAAGCATCCACTTTTGATATTTGCTCTACCTTTTGTCTTTTCTTGAGCCAGGATTCCAAGTTTATTCAATTATGAAGTAGGCCTGAGGGTGGGGGATTGTGCTGTTTCTTTACAATTTGGAGCACTTATTAGGGGGTGGGTGTGGCTGCAAGGATTCTGAACTTATTGGCAGTTCCTAATGGTTGCGACCTGATTAACAAGCCAGCTGGGACTCACTCTTCATCTCCGCAAAATATGTTCTTTGCAAAGACCCTGAGTCCAAGACAGGGTACAAGAGGGAAAAGGGTGAAAAAAGAGAAAGAGAGAAAAAGTGAAAATACAAATAGAAAAAGAAAAAAAAAAAAAAGAAAGAAAAGAGAAAGAGAAATAGAAAAAGGAAAGAAAAGAGAAAACCAACCAACAAACAAAGCAACCAAAATGTGATAGTTAAACAAGCCAACCATCCCTACCCCCCACCACCCAAAAAAAAGTTGAGAAAGATTTCTCCGCTTTTGTATGTCTCTTTGAGAGGGGTCTCTGTCTTGAGACTGGTTCTAGGACTGCACTGCAGGGCTGTTACTGAAGACTCTCTATTTGCTTTGGTACTTAAGATGTTAGAATCTTCACACCCTGCTGCTTGCAATTGATAGCTGTCACATGCCCATGTGAGGAAAGGGGGTTGAAATAACTTGAAACACTATTTCTCAGAATCTCACCCCTTTCCTTTATCTTCCAGCTTTGTCCCAGCTCTCAGGAAATCCATTTCATGGCAGGGTACTAGGGTCTCTTTTCTCTGCCCTGCCCTAGGGATCTTTTTCACTAGTTGTTAGTGGCAGGGTGAAGGGGAATCAGTTAGGCACTCAGCAGCCTCCTTTTCGGGCAGTTGTGCTATCTGTATCTATCACCCAGCATCTGGCTCAGGGTGGAGGGTGGATTGTCTGGGGTTCCACACTTGTAATTAACCACTTGGGCTTGTGCACTGGGGGCAATGTTCTCTGAGGTCACATAATGCAGCCCTGATGCAACACGGAAATCAGTGCAAGGTCTCAAGATGCAGTTCTGCTGTTCCACAGAGGCTGCTCTGGAGCACTTACCTCCCCAGCGTAAGAGAATCTGCTCAGTTTCTCTGTCTGTCAGCTGCTGTTCCTCTCACCAGTGGGTTCGATAGCTCCCTCTCCAGCAGTAACCACAGTCTCCAGATCTCTGGAGCTGGTGGCAAGGCTCAGGAGCCCAGGCCAGGCTGGAGGTGGCTTCTCCCCACTGTTTCCTCGGGACTCTGCCTCAGGCTTGCTCGCTGCACTCCCTCCACTGCCAGTGTTCAGCCTGGGGTTGTGGTGCTGGGGTCAGCAATCACTCTAGCAATTCTTCCTGGGAAAAGCTCTGATTTTAGAAAATGACATTCAGCTTCTGCATTCTGAGAAGTACTAGGGTCTAAGCAAAGCAGCTGCAGTTACAGCTGCAGTTGCAGCTCCAGCAGCTTCAGCAGTAGGGCCTGTGCCACCTGCTCTCATGTCTCCATTCAGTCAGCCTCTCATATTCCACTTACACACAGAAACACACACCGAATTGCCCATACAGTCAATCTCACACAGGGACTCGTGCAGTCCTACTGGCTATGCTGCCATCTTCCCGGAAATCCAGGATCAATTCTCCATAGCCATTTTAGACATATTGCAATGGGTGCCTTACTTCTTCTTGAGGTATTTAGAGAGATAGGATGACTACCGAATAAAGCCTAGATACATTCCCTTTGGAAATGCTTTTAACTCTTCAATAATATTTCGGTGGAAATAGTTAATACGATGTAATCTACATATGTATTTATGAACAATAAAATAATAGACAAGTGGTTGATAAAGTTATAGGAGGGAAATCATTTAGAAACGGAATTGTTCCATGCTGATGATACGAAAATGCTCGGGTATATTAACTCGTAATAACAGACATTTTTCTGTTCTTAAAAACAGTAAAAGAAGATGTAACAGGAAAGAAGCTTACCAAAGGTTCCCTCAGAATTCTCTTCCTTATGTTGTTCCTCTCTCTCCTACTTTCTTAAAGGAAAGGTGTTTGCCTCTAAAGGTAAATAGCATTTACATGTCCCAGGACTGGGAAGAATAGTGTCTCTACTACCATTTATGTATATTCTTGGAGTGGTGGTATTGGGGGGAGTGAAATATATTTGTTCAAATAAGTCTGGCAACAACTACTTTGGCAGCTTTGTCGAGCACACTACTCCCTTCAGATGAGTACAGCCATCATTTCCCATCAGATTAAATAATGATAATAATAATTTTATAGTCTTTCCATTTAGCATTATACAGTAGAAGGCATTTGTCTTTTCCCTTGAGGTTTCTTATCTGAACAGGTCCCCCGAGAGTGTACGACTGTGGAGAAAGTGCTACACCTGGGAAGGTCGAGTCCTCCCTTTCACATCACTGTCAGGGTGAAACAATAATGGATGCTCCAGTCCTCAAGGCACCAAAGAAGTGTCTCTGGGGATCAGAATCACCAACCTTATCTCATAGAGACTTCCAGATGAGTAGTGCTTGAGTACTTGCAATTTATCATGTCCCCGGGGACTGTCTGGACTCTCAAACCTACAGTGACCCTGATGCCTGGAAAGATACTTATTGTCCTTTCTGGTGTCTTCTTTTCTTCATCTGTTTAAGACCTTTCCTGGACCATCCTGTGTGTAACTAGCATATCTAGGCTTTAGCATCCTGTTTCTGTGGCCATGCCATTTCCTTAATTTCTGCACCCTCCCTCAAACGCATCAGGAAGGCATGGCATATACCAACCAGAAAGCATACGGTTGCCATTCAGAGAGACCCAAAGCAGACTTCCATATGCAAAGAGGGTTAATGACCTGCATATTTTTAAGTATGAAGGGTACAACAGTGTGCAGGTGGGAATAGGTGTTTTGTCCTTTTTCTAGGTAGACATTTAGGCAAGGTTGAGAGGTGCAAGAACTGAGAAGTAAGCTACTGCTTTGTCTTCTGCCATGGTTGTTATCCATGTACAACCACAAGGTACACATGCTGTGACACATTTAATGCTCTCACCCATCACTCACACCATGGAGATTGTCTCTGCTCTTAGAATGACATGGCTTGTAGAGTCTAAAAATAGATGTTTATTTCATCAGAGAGAGAATTCCTTGAATTTTGCCTTTTCACCAATGACCTTTTGAAAACAGGTCTTCTCAGGAGAAGGCTCTACAAGGTTAACGCTAATGCTCACTGTCTCACTTCCTATTGTATACCTAACATGACCGTGCCACAGTAGCATGTATTTGGGCTTCAGAAGGCTAGTCTTGATTTCCTAGAGTGGAAAGACTGCAATAACATTACTAATGGTAATTTACTGAATTATAACAGGAATCATATCATCATCTGCATTACTCTCTGCCATTAAATGTACACATGCTATTTTATATGGCTTTATATGTTATTACAATAATTTTCTGAAATGTCATTGAAGTTAAATATTTTCAGGTGAGAAATCTGGTGTGATTCAGCTAAGGTCTCTCATCAAAAAAGTGCCTGGGCCATTTCTGGAACATAGACACTCTGGCTCCAGGGCCATACTCTTAACACCTGTGCTACCTGCATATAAAAAGAATAGGAAATATTTCAGTTGTAAACTGCATAGAAGTGTCATTACTATTATTTTTTTAAGGCAGTGGAACTGTTACTTAATGCTGATTCCACCTCTGACAACCAGTGACGCTCAGACAACTTCCTGTCCTGTCTTTTCCTGCCCTAAT
Source organism: Carlito syrichta (assembly GCF_000164805.1). Classification (NCBI taxonomy): domain Eukaryota; kingdom Metazoa; phylum Chordata; class Mammalia; order Primates; family Tarsiidae; genus Carlito; species Carlito syrichta. The sequence goes on along the minus strand of NW_006972844.1, from coordinate 13,454 downwards.
ATTTTAATGAAAAGACATTCCTGACCATAAATAGAGGAAAGAAACTCAAGACTGGACTTTGTTTTTCCACTTGATTTGTTTGTTTCATGTAATTGCTTTAATTGCGGTAATGTGATGTTTGCAAACTTCTCTTATTTTTCAAGATGTGGGCTCAACCAAATAATTGTGCATAATATACTAAAGATGGAAACTCTTGTAAATGTTTTATCTGATCTAAAATAACAGTTTTACACCGGAAATTAGATCTGTCCATATACTTTGTCTTTAGTAGTTGCATTTTATTCAAAATATAAGCAGACCTGATTCTGATAACAGAATCCAGAAATCTCACAAAAAATGTGTTAGAGAGATGATTAGTCTTGCTAAAAATTTAAGATTAAATTGCATCTTGATTGAGTCAAAGGAGTCGATGATTTTATCTTAATTTGAGCACAACACAGTCTACACTATCATCCTTTTTCTTGTGTTGATACAGCCCAGCAGAATTTTTTATTAGACACGACAAACATGTTTTCCTCTTTGATAAGTAGAGGGGAGGTGGTATATTTTGTTATACAGTTTTTGTTTCACCTCATAGCTGCAATGTTGATAATAAAATGAATAAAATTCAGAGCTACACATAAAAACTGACCATCATGAGTTCTTTTATGTTTTATTTTTATTTACCTCTACCTCGGCAAAATTCTGAAAATGCTGCTAAAATGACTACAGCCACATAATAGGGAAGAAAGGACATGACTTTGGCTAATTCACCTAAAAGCATCAGATTTGTCTTGATGGCCCTTGGCTGACAATATGTATCTTCCTGGTCTATATCAGAACTCACTTCACTTACCACACAGTTGCTTTAGGGAGTCAAACACTCTGGTTGAGGAAATGAATCATTGTCAGAACACAGTTAAATTTTGCCATAACTTAGTGAATTGTGCAGCTAAAACCTTTTGAGCTATGAGTACTTAAATGGTTTCATTTCTCACTTATTTCTTTCTATAACAGGTAAATAATCAACCAAAATACCTATTTTGTGTAATTAAACATGAAAGATAGCAAATAAAATGTTAAAGTTTCTTCTGAACGAACTCAGCAGAAAATAGTCTTGTTTTCTTCAAAGTTCAGATAATCCCTTAAACCATGAGAAATGAGAATGCAAAGAGTAAAGCAATGCTGAAAATCTCCTCACTGAATACATGGGAGAGATTGGGAAAGAAACAAGTATGATTCTCAAGATAATGAAATTGTTGAAAGTCTTTGAGTACAGTGAACTCATTTAATCAAAATAAAATGATCAAAATGTATATTTAGGGATTTTTAAAAGTCATATTTACCTAGTAAAATAAATCTAATGTGGACAGAACAAGAGAGATTGAGATAAATTCCTTGAAATACTTAAAGAACAAGGTTTGGTTAGGTTTACTGAGACTTACTGATTTACTTAATTAGATTTACTGAGTTTTATTAGGTTAGTTTATATTTACTGAGTTTTACTAGGTTAGGTTAGATTTACTGAGTTTCACCAAATTAACAGATCTTTGCAATGTTTTCTGTGGACAAAGAGACCTTGGATTCTGTTTTAGGATCTCTGACATGTTACTTATCTTTTGAACTTGCTAATTGTTAAGGGCAGGTCAATTGGGATGATCTTATGTAGCCATTCGTGCACCATCTTTACACAGGCTTTCACTAGGTTTGACAGTTGGAGTTATGAGTTCTTGTCAATATACTTCATGGAAGTTTCCAGGAATGGAACCATTACTCCCTACCTGAATCTCTTCTTCCAGAATAATGATCAGGTCAAGTATGTATGATTTGTCCCTTTTTTCCCTCTTCACTGATGTTACAAGCTCACCAGTAAAATCTGATTAGAAATGCCAAATGAAGGCTTCTCTGAGGACCCTTCGACCTGGTTTGTGGAGGAAGTGATGCCATTTCTCAATGATAGAGGTCCTGAGATATCAGGCTTCCTCGCCGAACTCTTAGACACCATGTCATATATCTTTTTGATCCACTTTTCCTTCCTTAATGCCTTTGAATGACCTCTGTGCAGGCTCTTCAGTTAGAAACTATGTGGATTGGGGGGGAACCCTAGCAACTGATTTTTCCATAGGTGACAAAAGTTATTTTGCTGAGGGTTCCATCCTTCAATGGTATATCAGTGGTCTGTGCTTTAAATGGGAAACCAAGTGCCTGATAATTGGCATCAGGTTCTCAAGAGATGATGATTCAGCATGGCCACTCTAGGAGTACCCCTTTTAATGATAGATACAAAGATCCGCCCCCACATGCTTCCAGCTCAGCCCCAGGACCGTGAGCAGAAGGAATGATCACAAACTATCAGGGTGGCTTTCTTGTGATGATATCCAACCAATCCAGTAACTATATAAGATTATGTGGAGCCTTATTTTATTTTAAAAGTTTTAAAGCAAAGTTTGCCAGCATGAAGGAGAGAGCAAAGGAGTGCAGCTTTATTTTAAACAGGAACTTAGCAGTACTAAATGATATGTTCCATGACACAAATTGGTGAATTTTGGTATTAAAAAATTTTAGGAAGAGGCCTTGTAACTACTAATTAATGTTTTCCAAAAAAAATCAAATTAGAGATCTAGTATCTGAGGTACCTTTTTCAATAGTTTAAGAAAATCACTAATTAGTTTTTAACTAGCTTCAGACAACAAAGTGATGACCTTTCAACATGACAACACTATATAGCACATTTACAGTGTGCATTGATTGATACTGACATCTTCCCAGCCCTTTGCTGAAAGTTAATAACCATCTGAAATCATTTCCAACATTCATAGTTTTTGACCCTTTGTCATAAATATATGTAGTATTTTATTCAAGCCACAGTGTTTAAAATCAGATAGTTTGGTGCTTAGCTCATTTTTCCAAGATATGAGATTAAATTTTCTTTTTCTTAAATTTTAAAGTAATTTTACAAAATATTAGTAATGTTTCGCTGTATAAGTTATTTTTTGATAGTTTTCGAGACATGAATACATACTCTGAGAAGTTATATCTGGAGTGTACAGCTGCTCTGTGTTACTTGTTCTTAGGTATAAATAACTTTGGACAAATGTGCAAGCATTACCAATAATTTTAGTTACCTTCTTCCTGGAGGAAATCGAAGGGGCGTCTATGCTCCTACTCAAGAGTGATGTGATAAAGAAGTATATGTGACTGAAGTTGGGGGTCAGCATTGAGAACCCTAAAGAAGGAAAATATACTCGAAGATAATGTGCCAGTCTAGAGTGGAAATAATTCTCAGGTGTACTGTTAACCTTTCAATTTTTAAAATGTTTTTCTTGTCTTGGTGCTTTCTGTTTTGAGACGACTCCTATGAAACTTTTATCAAAATTGCAGCACACCATGAACAGTTCAGTCTATTTCTTTAAAACCGTTTAGCATTTTAGTATTCACATATTCAGGTTGGCAGTTTGTTCATTTTGTCTTTTTACTATTTTCATTGTGCAGTTTACAGATGTACTTCATGCATCAAACAGAGAAAAACCTTTGGGTTTGTTGTATTTTTATATCTAGAACCAAAAACAGCTAAATGCCAAAGGCGAAAATATCAAGGATTGACAACTTCTATCATTAAATTCATGAGAATGTTTCCTCTGCAGGT
>NW_006972844.1:0-8834 GCF_000164805.1 Carlito syrichta | reverse complement strand
TGTAGATTGGTTTCTATTCAGGGAAGTTCTCTGTCCTATGCAGTGTTACTAATTAATTGGCCCAGTTCTGAGTCAAGTATTCTGCTACAATTTAAGAAGCATTGGTTCTGACTTTCTCTTTTAGTCTTTATTTTATGTTAGAACTTTGAAGAGGAAATGGTGTTGCATGTTTATTGTTATTCCTTTGTATAACTTTGGCATAATGTTTATAAGCTATGAGAATCAGTTGTAAAAGTACGGTATTAGCCATTTGTTGTTAATGACAATATAAATGTTCATCGGGGCAAGTATGTACATTTTCTTTTTTAGAAAACCAAATGTACTTTAGACATGAGGGCAACTATTTAAGGAATGGCTTAATGTATGTTATTCTTTATTCAAAACAAGATTGCTAGTGAAACATGGTCTTCTTTCAAACTCTTTGTATGAAAATGCTATACCCGGTGGAACGGTCCTCAGGTGTTTATTTAAATGCTATGCTTTGCAGATTTCAGATTTAGAAATCTCAATAACGTTAAATAACCACAACAATCAACATCAAAGCCTAAGATTTGATCTTACTTAACATCACTGCCTCACATGAATGTGTAAATTTTTTCCAATTGAAGAAGAGCCATCAAGTAAGTTTTGACTGTACATGCCATTACTTCAGGTTTTTTTCCCATTTTATTTTTGTGTACATATTGCTTTAAAATCAGTGAATTTCTGTTGTAGCTCTAGTCACAATAGCAAAAACATGGAAAAAAAGAAAAAAATCAGTGAATTTCTAGACCAGGTTTGGGTAATTGAAGGGCCTTAATACATAGTTTATACTGTCTAGACCCAAGGTATGTGGCAAATGCTGTCTGGAGCAAAATGGGAAATAACATTTTTCTACAGACAGGCTTAGAAATCCTGATCCTGTAATTTAAGATGTTTCCTTTCTCTGGCAGCAGAGTTGATTCATACCTGACTGCTAGACCACCATTCACAGATATAGCCAAGAAAACAGGACACCGACCACCATAAACAAGACCAACTAATCCACTCTGTGTTATGGTACAGGTTTCAGAATTCAAATCACCTGTATTCAAAGGAAAACTTACAAAATTATTGCAAACTACAGTTGATGTCAAAAATGGGATCACAGCCATTGATAAGCCAGCAGTTATACGAGCTTTTGTCATGTTCAAGGTGCGTCGAAAAAGACTGTTTGCTATTAAGCCACAGAGAGCAGCATTAAGTCCAACAAATGTTGATCCATGTTCAAGGAGATTCCTGTCTGCTTCGGGAAGCTGGTTAATTTTTCTGGTTATGACATCGAAAATTGTGAAGTTTTTCTTGTTGGTATCACCGGGTTTGTGATTGTCCATCTTGAGCCTCTGCTTCTCTCAGTAGCTGCTACCTCTCCAGATCTTCCTCAGCCATGCTTGACAGAGTTCACTGAAACCTTCTCTCAACTCGCCTGGGTGCAGCCATCTTTGGCTGCCCTACTTCCGGGTTACACCAGCCCTGAGTCTGCTGGTAAACAGACATCTGGGAACAAAGGACTGATTTCTTACAGGGATTTGAATGAGACACCAGGGGACCAAAGGAAGGTCAGTCAATGAGTTGTACTGTGCCCAAAACCTTGGTTATTTATAATATGGATTATGTAAGAATGATGAAGTCAGTGCCTCCAGCTGTGTTATCCTCTCTAAATCTATTCATTTTGCTGAAGTTCCCACTGTCTTTTTTTTGGGGGGGGGGTTGTTTTAATTTGTTAATGGAAACCAGAAATAGCCTCCTGGATGACCTGCTCCTGACCCTCTGCCTTCGGGTGGCCCGACTCCCACAGAAGGATACCCTGAGAGAATGAGGGCTGCAGTGGAGTAGCCTTAATTGCCCGCCCCTGCCCCAAGAGCTGCTACTCCACCTGAGGAGCCCAGAAGTCCTCACTGCTGTTGCTCCTCAGCAGGGTGCCCCATAGCTCATCAGACACAATGGGGCCCAGGCCAAGGATCCATGGATGATGCTCAGTGGGCTGGAATGGGGTGTCCCCTTGAGATGTCTGAGACTTGAGTGAGCCGGTGCTCCTTTCTTCCCTATCTGGTTTGTGAAATTTTAGTCTAGCGCCTATCTTGCCGTTTGCCTTTCCTGTGATTTTTCCAGACCTTTAAAATGCTCTCCAACTAGTTTTTGCTTTCAGTTCATCTTTTGACCCTATGTAGGCAGCAGAGTCCTGCACTTTGAGCTATAAGACCTTCCAGACACACCAACCTTTGCTTTGATCTTTCGTCTGTGTGGTTTCTCATCAATGGGATGGCTTATAGTGCCTGTTCTAGAGTGAGATTTCCCAGATTTTTAACCTGAGGCCTCCCTCAGTGGGCATGACAATGCCATGCCTTTCTGTAATATTCAAAATCATTTAGCCAATACTATGACTAGTGACAGTTCGGAGGAAACTTATCAAGGTACAGAATGGATTGTACTTGCCATTGGCTGAGTAAGTGAAGTGGGTTTAAATTTCTGAACAAAGGGATGACTCAACATCCTGGGAAGGACAGAGTGGGACAGTGTGAGATTCTATCTGGCTACTCAGAATGGTGCACAATTGAAAATCTGCGATTTTTTGTTTCTGGAATTTTCCATTTAATATTTTGGGAGTTTGGTTTATCACTTATAACTGACATGGTAGAAGCAAAATCACATATAAAGAGGGAACTAAATGTACTTTTCTGCTGTATCAGATTTTTTCAGTCAGGAACGATAAACACTTAGATAACTTCCTCAAGGCTTCTTAATATTAGCAGTTAAGCTGCTTAATACCGAGAAGCACCTGACTTCCTGATGTGTTTAAAAAGGAAAACAACACTCCTCTCGAGTAGGATGTCTATTGTTTTAAAAGTGGAAGATAACAAACGTTGGTGAGGATATGGAGAAATTGGAATCCATGTGTATCGTTGGTGGGAATGTAAACTGGTTTGACTGCTGTAAAAGTATGAATTACTTTATCATACTTCAACTTCACGTCTAAATATATGCCCAAGATAATTGAAAGCAGAGACTCACACAAATGCTTGTACACCAGTGCTCACTGCAACCTTATTCATAATAGTCGAAGGGTAGAATCAACTCAACCGTCCATCAAGAGATGAGCAGATAAACAAAATGGTATACACACACAGTGGAATATTTTTCAGCATTTTAAAAATGAAATTCTGATACATGCAGCAACATAGATGGAGTTAAATAAGCCAGATCAAAAGGACGACATTTATACGAGCCCAGTTATATGAGAATCCTAGACTACCCGAATTACAAAGGCAGGACATTAACGGGGATTACCAGGTACTGTGGGTGGGAAAGAGGAGTTAGCATTTCATAGATGCAGAGCTTATGTTGGAGATGATGAAAAAGTACTGGAAAAGGGAAGTGGTAATGGTTGAACAAAGTTCTGAATACGTGTCATACTAACTGTATAATTAAAAACAGCCAGAATGGTAAATTTTATCTATATTTTACCAGAATAAAAAAGTGTAAGAGGAACGAGGGCACAAGGAAACAGATGAAAAATGATACCGCACTTCTTTGTCAGCAGATGCTATGGGGAGGCATGCAGCCATAAAGAAGGATAACATTATGACCTTTGCAGCAACTTGGATGACTAGGAGTCTATAACAACGAGTGATCTTTCACAGAAACAAAGAACTGAGTACCACATGTTCTCACTGATCTGCAAACCCTAGACATGATCATACTATAAGAAAGGGCTGGCAGTAGCGGGACACTGGCGGGTGGGGGGCGAGCACACTTCATCAATAAGGGCATCTGATCTCAAACCAAGTGAAGTGGGGACCAATGTCAGGCCCGTACTTTACCTGTACAATGACCATTTGCATAACTAATACATCTTTACAATAAATAAACATTTAAAAAGGAAAACAACTGGTAGAACTGAATACAGGAATCCAGGCTATACAGCAGGCGGCAGTTCGTCATTCTGTTGAATGAAAAGACAGATGGTTCTGAAACTCGTCAGCTTGTGGTGGATCCCGACGGAGCCTTCCTGGAAGAAGTGATGGTCAGAAAGGGAAGACTCTCCTCTCTTCACCCCACCCTTCCACACTCTGCCTTCTCAAAAGGCACCTCTAACACCTTGTGCTGGATTCTTCCAAGTTCAAGACTGGTTGTCTCAACATTGTTAGCACGCTCTCAATTTGGACATTCCAGTTATTATTTCTCTAAATATATTTGTTTTTCAGACAAAGGGATGTACTTCCTCTTTCCGTTCATTTTTCCATATAGAATTATCTTTCACCTGAAAAATCGCCACATGATTCATATTGGAAAACCACCTGTTCCCATATTTGAAAGTCTCTCTCCGAGGAGAGTCCCCTCAAGTCAACATCACTGTAAATGATGTCACTACTGGGTGGGTTTTCTTCGCTCATAAAATCCCTGTTTCCTCCTTGGTAGTGTCCACACTCCGTAAGAACCACCTTTGACAGATTGGGAGCAGTTGGCCTCATTGTCACATGATGAGCTAGACTGGGTTTTGAATTTGGCAAGTTTGAGTACTCTCCCTACACCACCTCATTTTTCTCTTGTTACATTTATGCAAATAAATAAGGGTATTTTGAAGGAATCCTGATGGATTAGGATACCCTAGCCTGTAGTTAGTGATAGATTCAAAATGAACATAACCCCAAATAAACTAGCAACTTATTTCTCATTTATAATCCAAAAAGGATGTCTTTCTGTCCTCTGGTGGTTTGGGCATCTAAGCTCCTTCTATCTGTGATTCCAACACCCATTAGAGCCTTGAGGTCCTTTGATTCCAGGTGGCAGGGCAAACATCATGTCAGTTATTTTCCATTGACTGGAACAAAGTCAGATGTCCACTCCTGGCTATAAGAGTGCCCAGGAAAACGTCCAGGCCCAGAAACACCTGGAAAAGGGTCTAGCAGTCTCCACCATATATCATACACCTGATAGCAGAACATAACCTGCTAATCCCTCCCTTAAATTTGTCAATATTCCTTTTATATCTCCCACTCCCAAGACATTCACATTCACCTGGCTCCCATGGTTCTCCTTCCCTGCTGTGTTTTCCTCATTTCACTTAGACTTGCGCCTGGTTCTATCACTGTTCCCAGGTATTGACACTTTCCTGCAGAGAAAGTTTCATCCCTTCCATTGCCAATAGACTTGCAATTCCTCCATAAATGCAAAATCAATTTCTCACCCCTTGGTTGCGCTTGATCCTGAACCCCCCTTTATCTGATGGCACATTCATAAGTGGACCTGAAGAGCACATCAGAGCAGAACCTTTACAAGCACAGATATGACTCCCATGTTTCCCCCTGCTGTGAGAACAGTGTGGGCCAAAGAGGAGTTGCCCCTTCTGAGGAGACTCTGGAGCAAGCGGGTCTGTGGGGCTGGGCTAAAGTCATCCCGTCACCTCCTTTATACTATACGAGCAGGAAGTAGATGTTCCTGGTTGTGATTTACGGGGACTGGGAACTTATTGCCACAAGTCAGAAATATGGAGACATGTAACTGACACACTTCCTGACATGATTCATTCATTAATTTACTTATTTATGCACTTGTATATTGGATATCCTCTCCCCACTGGAATTAACTCTTCACAAGGGCAGCGAGGCTCACTAGCTTGATTCCTGCTGCCATGGATCAATAACTTGTTGATGAATCAAAATCCTGGGAACCAGATTTAGGATGATTTTTTAAGTAGCAGACACATACTGAGCTATACCTCAAATATGAGGGCTGATGACACAATAAACCATAGCAGGAGGCTCGGCAAATAAGAGTATAAAAAATAGGCACAATCCCTGACCCCAGGAAGTTATCAGACTATCTGGGGAGTCAACATTCAAAATACAAACTCCTAGATATTTATAAGTGTGAAAATACGGCAAAGGTGAAGTAGACACAACAGGCGGCCTTTACCTGGTGGAGAGGATCGTGCAGGGCTTTCCTGAGGAGGAATCATTTCCACCAAGGCCTGAGGCCGGCAGGGGCAGTGGTGAAGGGAGTTGTATGTTAAAGCCTGGGACACTGAACAAGAGAGAGTATCTATCAAGACTCACCTGTCTCTTCTCGGGTCGGTATGTGTCTTCTTTTCAAGATGTCTTCCTTACATCTTGCAATAATTTTATTGAAAGCCTTTATCTTTCCTCTAAAATAAACCTACAGTTCTTACACCATTTAAAGAAATATCCATCTTTGCCTAAATGGTAAAGCTATCACCTTTATCATATATTAAATTCTCATAAAATGTTTTGAAATCATAACATACTTGTTACTTGTGTGGAACAAAGTTGCCCCCAACCTAAGCAGCTTGAAACCACACATATTTATGATGTCACATAATGTTTGGTGGTCAGAAATCTGGGAGTCACTTAGATGGGTGGTTCTGGGTCAGGGTCATGTAGGAGGTCAAACACAGGATGATGGCAGGAATTTCAGACTAGATCTGGATGTGGATCTACTACCACGATAGTTCACTCATGTGTAGGGTGACCGATTTGTCCCAGTTTGCCTGTTTATGCACCAGTGTTAGCACTGAAAATCCTGTGTCCTGGCTAGCCACTCTCTCCTGGGAGGGTTGGTCACCTTCTCACATGGCATTCACGTTGAATAGAGCCCTCAGCTCCTCTCAGGCTAGTGGCAGTAAACTTCCTATCTTCTCATAAGACTGCTCACAGCATGTCCATCAATACCCTTCATACAAGCCATCCCACACTGCGAGATGAGAGTCAGCAGTGGTCAACAAGAGAGGCAGCGTTGTCCGTGCATCTTCCACAAAATTGAGCACAGGTTAAGCAACAAAGAACATGGGAGTTCCTCAAAATAAAAGGTACCTTTAACAACCTAGTGTCAGAAGTGACATGACCACTTCTATGGTGTTGTATTGGCCAGCCCTGATAGACTGTGGGTGTGGATTACACAGGTGTGTGACTACCAGGGGCAGGGACCACTGGGGGTCATCGTGGAGGCTGATAACACACATGGAAAATGTTGAACCAATCAGTTATTAAAGAAATACAAGGGCAAAAGGGATGTATGTGACTCTTCACCGCTTTTAAATTTAGCAAAGGCCAAAACTCGTATCAAATTCTCATCCTAATAGGAGTCAAAATAGGAGTGACATGTCCAGAAGGCAGTTTGGTATTACTAAAAAAGCCTAAAACATGCACACGCCTATTAACTTAATAATTTTACGACTTCAAATGTATCCTACAGAAGTAACCGTCTACTCAAAGATCTAGGCGCTAATAGACGTATTCATCACGATCTCATTAGTAATAGTAAAGAATTAGCAATCATAACTGTAACTGGGAAACTGTTTAAGTTATGTTGCACTAGTTCAATATGATACAACAGAGGCATATAAAAACATATAGGAGACAGTTATTTATTCATATGGGAAGATATTTGCAGGGTATGTTGATCAAAACAGGACATAGGGGGATGCATAGCATTACATCTCTAGTGTGTGTTTACATACACATGTGCTTGCATGTCTAGAAGATATTTTGGAGACATACAGGAGTCTGCTTACCCTGGATACCTTGGGATAGGTGGGTTTCTGGGTGATCTTCATTTCATTTTGCTAATCTTCGCTTTTCCAACTTTTCTGCAGTATATTGTGTTATAATTGCTTAATTGCAAGAACACAGGCTATATCATGTCCAAATCATTCTGGAAGATGTAAGGAAATAAAATATTGCCATGGAGCAGGGGGCAGAAACAAGAAAAATTTCGTATGTCAGAAGATGAACTCAATTTAATTACATTATGCATAAACAGGCTAAATGTTCATATGAAAAAAACATTCTAGGATTAGTTTTATAAAGCCTCACTTGGTTTTATCTATGTATTCACTTGCTTTACACATTTAAAGAAAACAGCTTCAGCTGGGCTTGGTGGTACCTGACTACACTTCCAGCTCTACAGCAGGCTGAGGTGGGAGTCTCACTTGAGTCCAGGAGTTTGAGACTAGCAGGGACAACATATATAGATGCTGGATCAAACAAACAAAAAGGAAGGCAGGAAGAATGGGTTGGACTACAATGGATCAGCAAGCAAAGAAAGCACAAGCCACAGCAATAATACAGTTACAGGCAAAATAGAATTACGGACAAAAAGCAGTCAATGTATGAGGTTCAAGCTAAGATTGTAAACTTCAGTATCAGACATTATATGGAATCAACAAGTAGAAGGCAGATCCATTCACAACACTGGGACAAATTAAAGAAGGCATGCAATAGAAATAAATGACTTTAGGACTTTGACATATGTGAGCAAAATTAAATGGCAGATTTTAATGTAATTGCAAAGGCATTATTAATAGACATCAAATAGACAAAGAGAATACACTCTTTTCAGGAATCCATAGACCTTTCACAGAATTAAGCATATACTATGCTACAAAGAATACTCTTATTTACAGAAACCATAGCACAGACTGCATACAGTCTGGGACATAAAATTGAAAGTTAATGGGACTCTCTGACACACTAACAACAAGATCAACAGCCACCATCGCTATCTTTCTAGTCAAAGCTCCCTTCCCGAACTTTCTCTTTGGGTTCTTGGCCTGTGCATCCATTGTCTACTGATGATTCCACTTCCAAGTCCACAGGAATCTCATACTCGTCATACCTGAGTCATTTCCTGTCTTCTCTCTGTCAATCTATTCCTCTCCAGTTCTTCTTTGCTAATGCCACCCTCACCTACTCAAGCACCCAGCCACCCAAAGTAGGAACCGCCAATGTCGGCCTTAGCTCCTCACAGGCCAGATCACCCCGGGCCTCCCACATCCACGGATCTCTCTGGTCTTATGG
>NW_006972843.1:0-712 GCF_000164805.1 Carlito syrichta | reverse complement strand
CAGACCTAGGTGAGAGGATCGCCTCAGGCCCCAGATTTCAAGACCAGGAAGGAAGACCTGGATGTCGACAAAATGGAAAACCTGTGATTGCAACAGCTTGGGAGGCCCAGGCCAACAGGATGGCCCGAGTTGGGGGGTTTGAGAGCAGTCTGGGAAACCTAGTGAGGATAGGAAAGAAAGAAAGAAAGAAAGAAAGAAAGAAAGAAAGAAAGAAAGAAAGAAAGAAAGAAAGAAAGAAAGAAAGAAAATAAAGAGAAATACATTATCCTGCAAACATTCTGCCCTGTTTTTCACCCCTGCTCCCCCACATGTTAGAGTCCCCCAAGCTCGGCACCTTCCGGCCCTAATGCCCCCAAATGGCTGCCCCTGCTTTGTTGTGGTAGTTCCCAACCCGCCCTGGCCGGGTACCTGCTGGCACTCCTATCTCAGTTGAGAAATGTGCCCCAGGCTGGCTGGCCCTCCGACTCAGCAACAAGGACCTTCTGCCAAGAAAAGCCAAGGATATATTCCTCACCCAGGGAAAATTTTTCCCCCATTCCCATTTTTTCTTTCTCTAAAGCCAGTCGCCCTGTGAACACATCATGCCCTGTTGAGAATCTGTGTTCGATTCTGATGTTTTTGGAGACAGGGTATGGCTCTGTGGCCCAGGCTGGTGCCCAGGGACATTACCGTAATTCACTGCCAGCCTTGAAATCGTGGGCACTAGCAATCC
>NW_006972842.1:0-784 GCF_000164805.1 Carlito syrichta | reverse complement strand
ATAGCATTTGGTGTAAGTAGCTGATCACCATTCTGTATTGTGGTTGGAGCTGGAGAAATAAGAGAAATTGGTCATTTCCGGCAGATAGCAGTAAGTTTCAATTCAGTCAGAATGCTGTATGCACTGTGATAGGTTTATAATTATTACCCAAAGATTGATGGTTTTTTGGTGAGTGTAAGTTTGTGCAGCAGTAATCCATTAAGAAATCAATAACCATTCCATTCTGATGTGTAGTTCCTATTCACTGTTATAAATATGTACCAGGAGCTAAAACCGATGTGTGTGTGTGTGTGTGTGTGTGTGTGTGTGTGTGTGTGTGTGTGTGTGTGTGTGTGTGTTTAAATCATAGTTGACAGTATTGGAAATGAGGGAATTATTTTTATTTTTTTTCTGCAATCAAATTTCTTTTCCTTTGTGCTCTTTTTGCTAGGTCTTTTGTACCACATGGCGTACTTACTGAAAGTCTGCATATTTTCCTTTTAAAAAATTTATTTAGAACTGTTTTTAGTGTTTTTGTCTCTTCTCCATCTTTTGCTTGGTTGTTTAATAATGACAAATTATTTATAAGCTTAAAGTACTTCAGTGTTTCTCTAATCTAGAGATAATTTATTACCAAATCTACATGGTCAGAAATGTGACACATTCTTCTTTTTTAAAATACAATTTTAACCTTAAAGTTGTAATCTCATAAAAAACAAATCTAACATTTATTTATTACTGGTACCTGCTAAACACCATGCTAGATGTCATGGGGGAAGTAAGGATTAAGGCAACATTGACTCTG
>NW_006972841.1:0-664 GCF_000164805.1 Carlito syrichta | reverse complement strand
TTTGTCTGACACCAATTATCCAGAGAAGAGGGCAGCCATGAGTCCTTAGCAGCCATCATTCACTGTAGCTGAGAGACAGGGGAACTGGTCTAATAAAGGGAATCTGAGAGAAACACCAGTACAGGCTCCTACAAAGGATGCCTTCTTCTGAAGTCAGCTATGTGCCTCCTCCTGCTGCTTTATGGAGAATATTTTTGAAAACAAGGGGTAACCTCTTGAAAAGGGATGTTCATTGTCTCTCTAGCTTGACTAATATGTCATGGTTTCTTAGGAAGGGAGAGTTCTCTTAGCTTCCAACCTTGGCTTAAGCTGTGTTTATTATAGCTTTACTTAAATATATATAAACCTAAAAGCATTGATTAACATCGTATGCTTATATTTCTTAAAATGGCATAAAACCAAAGCAAATTAAAAATTTAAAATTTAAAAGTATGACATAATAAAAACTCAAATTGACAATATAAATTCAATGTGATGAATGATGCTGTTTTTTTTTTTTTTTTTTTTTTTTTTTTCATTAATCAGTAGTTTTTATTATGGTTTTGTGGGGTACAGTTAAGGGTAGGTGTACAATGACGTTTCATTCAGGCACCCTGTAGATAAGAAGTGTTTTCCCATCCCCCGACAGATATTTGCTACTGTTAATCCCATCCCCCTCCCCCCC
>NW_006972840.1:0-906 GCF_000164805.1 Carlito syrichta | reverse complement strand
AAGTTGGGTGGTTTGAGAAGAGCCTGGGTAACCTAATGAGGAAAGAAATGAAAGAAAGGAAGGAAGGGAGGAAGGAAGGAAGGAAGAAAGAATGGAAAGGAAGGAAGGAAGGAAGGAAGAAAGGAAGAGATGAAAGGAAAGAAAAAGAAAGAAAGAAAGAGAAAGAAAGAAAGAAAGAAAGAAAGAAGGAAAGAAGGAAAGAAAGAAATCCATTCTCCTGCAAACCTTCTCCCCTCAGTCCTTCCCACCGGCCCCCCACATGTGAGGGTGCCCCAAGCTTGGTACTTTTCAAACGCAAGCCCCCAAAAGACTGCCATCACTTTGGTGTGGCAGTTCCCTTGCTCTCTGGCTATGTTCCTGCCGGCTCTCCTCTTCAAGGTGTGAAATGTTTCCCAGGCCAGCTGAAACTCTGACTCGGCAACTAGGACCTTCCGTCAAGAAAGTCCAGGGACATGTCCCTCAACCAGGGACATTTCTTCCTCCAATACCACTTTTTATGGCTCTAAAGTCAGTCGCCCTGTGAACACATGACACACAGTTGAGAATCTGTGTACAATTCTCATATTTTAGGAGACAGTTTTTGGCTCTGTAGCCCAGGCTGGTGTGTGGGATGATGACCATTGTTCACCATCAGCCTTACAATGCAGGCTCTGGTGATCCTCCCGCATCAGCCTCCAGAGTGGCCAGGATGATGGACACCTCGACTTCAGACCGTCTGTTTGGATGGGTGCAGTAACAGGCCCTCCCTGCGTGACCCGGACTGGCCTTAGTTCCTGGGCTTCAGCCATCCTCCTGCCTCGGCCTCCTAGAGTGCTGGGATCCAAACGTGGTCTGCCATGCCAGGCCTTCTTGTTTGTTTTCAATGAAGGATCATGGTCATGATGGGGGCTCAGCCTCATCATCCTA
>NW_006972839.1:0-7677 GCF_000164805.1 Carlito syrichta | reverse complement strand
AGATGTGTCATTTTTAATAGATATGAGACTTTCTATGTCAAACATAAATATCTTGGACCCGTGGAAATAGTAATTCTTCCTGACTGAAGGAAAATCTTTATTACCTTAGGCCCAAGGTAAGACAGCCTTTTGTGGTTGCATTTCTTTCAAATTCACCTTCAGTTGTGCAGACAGATTGCGTTCACCCCTTCTAAATTCCTGATTCTCATGTCCCCATCTCTTCTCATCTTCACCTATAAAATGAACTTCCCTGCCCCTCAGATAGTACTGCAGACTAGAAACAACATCTTCTTCCAGTGTGACAGTGGATATGGGCTTGGAGTGGCCACCTCGTGTGGTGGCCAGGCTCTGGAGGGGGTGAGTGACAGTTTTAGCATCCTGAGATTGCATATCCCGGCTCCAAGTCTCTCTGCCACTAAGTCTCTCTGCAGTGTGTGTGTGTGTGTGTGTTTGTGTGTTTTCATGCTGTCATCCATTTATATCTTACGTTATTTCTGTATCTTCAGCCCAGCAGATTTTGACAGGGCCACGTGGCTCAGTGCTAAAGAATTAAAAAGAAACATAATCAGACATCATGTGACTCCCCAGATTAACATTTTGGTTCAAATTTGCTCAAATTTCTTTATAAGCTATGAAGTGGTTGATCCTTAATTGACATGCAATCAGTAATTTGAAAATGTAAATGCCCTTCTTCATGAAAATGTATCTTTTCATATCTGGAATGAAATCTTAGGCCTTGAAGAAGTTTAATGACCCAGCCTGTAAGTTCAGTTTTTACTATTGACGCGAACTGCAATATGAATAGATTCTGGGGTTAAATTTATTTCAAATTCACCTGTGGCTTCTAGGAACAAATCTCCTTTACCCCATCTAATTTCCTCATTCTCAAATCTCTCCTTCTATGCCTTATGTTCACCATCAGAGATGTCATCTCTGCTGTCACACAGGATGAAGACACTGCAGGACTGAGGCATGGGCCCCATGCATCATGATACAAGATTGGGGCTTGGGCACTGTCTTCACATGGTGGCAGGGCTCTGGAGGGGGCTACAAATATAAATATAAGCCTATTAGCACCTTTCTTTCTGCTGAGGGCTCCTCTGCTACCTGCTCACAGACACTGCCTTGTGCCAACCAGGAATCTCTCCTTCCTTTCTCCACTTCAGTAGAATCTCATACATAGGAGATCTGAATTTCCTCAACCTTTATATGCTACTTAGGGTGAGAAATACACTAACAGGGTGAAGCATCCCTCTATGATCTGTTTCTCTTTTATTCAACACAGCCTAAAAAATGGTGGGGTGTGACCTACACCTGCTACAATGAGAAGATTTAGATAGATACAGTACAAAAGATACTCTGTAATGCTATGGAGGCTCCTGGGAGTAAATCTCATGAATCTCAGTCTCTGTGTCCTTGGTTTATGTGTTTTCTTTGTGTGTGAACACATGTTAATATGTATTTGTGCATATATATCTATATTTAATTTTTCATGACTCAATTTCATTGGTGGCTCTATCCGTAGTTGTTTTCAGTTCATTCTAATCTGGAACTAACAGATTAAAATCGATCATAGTGAGAAACAATGTGCAATCCCACATTTTTGGCATTGAATAGTTTCAATGAACTCCCCAAGCTATTACCTGATTAGTTTTTAAATGGTCATGTGTATGTTATGACTAATTTGGCCTGTTATGATATCCCTATTAGAAATTACATTTTAAATTATAGTGATGAATAGCTTAGCCTGTGGAAATAGTAATGCATACTGATTAAGTAACTATATGTTAATCTCAGTGTTTAGCAGCCTTTTGTGTTGGCATTCATTTCAAATTCAGTTTTGGTTTGTAAGTCTGCATCCCTTCAAGTTCATATAAATTCCTGATTCCCAATGACCTGTGTCATCTGATTACTTTTCTTTACTTGTCTTCCTTGTCCAGAAGTTAGAATGTGAAGCAAAGTTTCCATCTAACATGATGTTGGCTGTGAGTTTGGGATGTCAGCCCCACAAGGTGGCCGAGTTCTGGGGGGTAAGAAACAATTCCAGGAATATTAGCTCTGTTCTTTTCTATTCAGACCTACTATGCTTCTTGTGACAAACAGGAAGAAGGAGCCCTTTCATGATTTGTTCCCTTTTTATACAATCTGATCTGAAAAAGATAGAAATTTATCTATAGAACCTATGGTGAGAAGACTTAACCACAGTGTCAAAAACACTCTGTATTACCAAGGTTATGCCAGAGAATCCATTTTACAATGATCGACTTCTCTCTCCCAATCACTGTTGTATGTTTCTGTGTGTGTATGTGTGTACTGATAGAAGTATGTATGTATGTGTATACACACATTGATCCTCATTTGTTTTAAACTCACATGGTATTAGTGGCTTCCTGAAGCTTTCTCCATTCTCTTTCGGTTGGTAGCAGGCTAAAGGGATTATAAAATTGTTAGATGAAACACATAATTTTAACTTACACTTTTGGGTCAAATAGCTATAGTTTTGCTAGACAGAAGCTTGCTAATCTTTTAAATATTCATGTATATATCACTCTTTGAACCTGGGGTGTTGTTTTTAGTAGATATGAGGCTTTCACTTCTGAAAATATGAATACTTTGAGACTGTGGAAATAGTAATGTTTCCAGATTGAAATCAAGCTCTTTCATCGCCTAGTCCCAATATAGTGCAGCCTTTTATCGTGACATTTATTTCAAATTCACTTTCATTTGTAGGCACATATTCCTCTCATCCCATCTAAATTTCTGGCTCTAAAGTCTCCCCCCCATCGCCCTCTTACTTTCTCCATCATACTTGTCTTTTTTGCCCATCAGAGAGGGTCAAGCAACTGCAGCCCTGAGTCAGGGTCTCCATTCAATAGAATGGTGGGTTTAGGTTTGGAACACTAGCCTCACATGGTAGCAGAGCTCTTGGGGTGAGGAACACATTCAGGGCTATTAGCTTAATCTTTTCTGCTCAGGGCTCTCTTGATTCAATTTCACTTTTACTTCTTCCTCAATATGTTTTAAACTCACATTGCACTGATGTCATCATCATCAGAATTTTCTTCTGTCACTGCTGTTGGCTGAGGGCTAAGAGATTGTGAAAGTTAAAATAGCATTGATCCTCATTTTTTCCTTGTTATAGATTGCATAGCATTCACTCCCCTTATTTAAGTAATGAAAGTCAAATGCCTGTAACCAATGATGCAGTCTGTTTTGATATAGAGTCATTGCAGAAATATGGAGTTAAGAGAAGGGGATACTGGTATAGATATAATCTAGTATGACTGGCACCCTTATAAAAAAGGAAGGTTGGACACAGACACACACACAGGAAGAATGCAATTGGAAGAGAAAAGCAGAAATCTGGGAGATGTGTCTACACTCGTAAGAAATGTCAAAGATTGTCAGCAACCAGCACCAGCCAGCAAAGTTTCATGGGATAGATTCTTCCTTTCAACTCATAAAAGGCCAACTCTACCAAAACCTTGACTTCAAACTCCTAGGTTCTAGGACCATGAGATAATAAGTGTTTGTTGTCTAAGTCACTCAGTTTGTAATAATTAGTTAAAGCAGCCCGAGAAACTAGTACCGTCTAGTCTAATAGAGTCTCATACACAGGCAATCTGACCGTTTTCTAGAAGTTATGACTACCAGATAGGAGGATGACATTTGCTTCATAAAACCTATTCCTTTTCTACCCAATTAGCCCACAAAAGGAAAGGATGTCACATGCAGTAGCTGAAACTTCCAGGAGTTTAGAAACAGTGTCTACGAAACTCTGTATTTAATATCTATATTGTGATTGTTGGTCAAATGTATATATGTATGCATATATACAACCTTTCACTAATAACTCCATCCTAGGTTATTGAAGTCATTTCATTTGGGTTAGAGTTAAAAAAAATAAATTGTATGCAACCAAATACTATATGAATTCATAGACTCATTTTTTATTCAAATTAGCAACAATATCATTACAATTAATAAATCAGTTGATCTCTAAGAAAATTCACATGTAAATTAACTATTTGCAAACACGTATTTTATTTATCCCTAGAAATAATACCTTCTGTGATAAAAATGCAATTCTTAGGCCTGTAAAAACAATCTTAATGATTCAAGATTTAAGAGTATTTTTCTAATAATAAAACTAAACCCAATGTGGCAAAATTTATTTTGAAATTATCAGTTTTAGGTAACTATTTGTGAAAATATACATATAAATGTTTCATCCTATTCTCTTTGTTTGGGGGTACTTTAATCCACAGCAACAGGCCTTAGGAAAGAGAATCGCTCTGAGTTTCTGTCCTCTTTTCACCTACCCTTGGGAGAACCGTAAAGTGACTGTGGGTCATAAGATGCTTACTCTAGAGAGGGTCTGGACTCATACCCTGAAGAAGGAATGCTCACAGAATCCACAAAGAATCTGAACAGACAGATCTTGCTGGTTTCTCCACTCAGTCTATTAGTATTAGATCATACCGTTTAGATCAAGCACATTTTGACAGTTGTCCATACTTCAATCATGTCTGTCCAAAGCAACTTCATAAAAAGCTCCAGGGGACAGGGTTCAAAAAGCTTCCAGATAGCTGAGCATCTGGAGTGTACTGATAGGTGGCACACTTGAGGAGAGCAAGGAAGCTTTGTGCCCCTTCCCCATACCTCACTTAGACATCTTTCCATCTGTACCTTTTTAAATACACCTTATAATAACCCAGTAAATGCAAGCAAGTCTGTCCCTGATTTCTGTGAGCTACTCCAGCAAATTAATTGAACCAGAAGAAAGACTCATGGGAACCCCAACTTGAAGCTGGTGGGTCAGAAGTTCTGGAGGCAACAGGTGAGAATGCCGCAGGAGAGGGATCACCTCATGGAACTAAGTCCTCAACCTATGGGATCTGGCACAAGCTCTAAGTACAGAATACTGGATTTTAATTGCAGATTACTCAGCTGGATCTGATGCAGAATTGATTGCATGCTTGGTGTACAGTGAAAAATCTCCACACATTTGGCCAGAGATGGTTGTTGCTGAGTGAGAGAATGCAAAAAGCACTTTGAGTGCTTTTTCTTTTCTTTCTTTTCTTTTGAGTTGGGGGTCTCACTTTGTTGCCTAGACTGGGGTGCAGTGGTACAATCACAACTCACCAATTCTGGCAAACCTTCCACCGCAGTCCCCCCAGGTAACTAGAACTACATATGCATGCCATCTGGTCCAGCAAATTATTTTTATTTTTGTAGAAGTGAGGCCTCTCTATGTTGCCTAGGCTAGTCTTTAACTCCTGAGCTTGTCTACCCTTAGATAGGGTCAAGAAGCCTTTTCTACCCCTCAGATAGGGTCAAATGACTGCAGAATAGATGCAGTGGCTCTTTCTAATGTGATGGTGGGTGTGGGTTTGGGGCTCCAGTTTCACATGGTGGCAGAGCTCTGGATGGTAAGGGACAGATACAGGGCCCATTAGGTCCACTCATTTCTGCTGAGAACTTCTCTTCTCCCTGCCCAGAGGGTTCTCTCTTTCTCACACACAGGCATTGTGATAATTTCCTAAGGGTTTTAGCTACTTATCCCTAAAGTTTACACCACAACCATGAGTAAGTGTATTTTCACCTCTTTCTCTTCTTTCCATCTAGATCCAAAACAGAAAAAGCTTACATACAGGTCCTGATAGGCTGTCATGTATACTCTGTATTGTCATAACCACTCCAAAATAGTTTTCCCACAAAGATGGCAAAAAGCCCCCCTATCATTGATATTCTGTTTAGAACATGCTGAAAAGGCGGTTAGATCATACTTATATCTATCAACAAACAAAAAACATACAAAAGAATAAAGTGAGATCATTTGGAAAGAATCATGCTCTTCTCTGACAGAAATTTCAGGGCACAAAAAGTCATATTAGGAAACAAGGAAAAGAAGAGCAATGTAAATCTTTTTTAAAAGCAGAAGAAAAATAACAAAAATTAGATCAGAAATATCTACATTGAATACAAGCAAGCAATAGAGAAAAATTAACAAAACCAAAAGATGTTTTTTGAAAAGATCAATAAAATTGTTAAACCTCCAGCTTGACTAACCAGGAACAAAAGGGAGATATTACAAATTATTAACATCATAAATTACAGAGGAATACTCATGACTAATCACGTGGGCATAAAAAGAATTATAAGGATATATTATGAACAATGTCCACAAATTTGATAATACATAAAATAAAGCAATTATTTTCTATATATTTTGTTTTACTTTAAAGATTAGGGTACAAGTCAGGATTGGGTACATAAGTGATCCACGTACAGGTGAAGAAGACACAAACGACCCAGACTTACAGAAACAGACATTGGTAACCTGAATAGATGTGTATCTGTTAAAGTAATTAAATCAATAACATCTGACATTCCAAAACACGCACGAGGCCTGCATAATTTTACTGGCAAATTCGACTAAACATTTCAGGAAGAAATGATATCAACTCTCTAAAATATGTTCCAGAAAATAGAAGTACAGAAAACCCTCTTAATTCATTTTATGAGGCTAGCACTACTCTAATACCAAAACTCAACAAAAACATTATAGAAAAAGAAAACCACAGACCAATATCTCCCATAATATAAATTCTCAACAAAATATTAGTAAGTCTAATCCAGTAATGTCTAAAAAATTTTACATTACAACAGATTTAGATTTATCCCAGGTAGACAAGGCTGGCTTAACATTGAGAATCAATTAATGCAATCCATCACATCAACAGCCTAAAGAAGAAAAATTATAAAGTATCAATAGATAGAGAAAAAGGACTGGACAGAATCTAAGGCTCATCACGGTAATAACAACAACAACAACAACAATAATAATAACTTCAGGAGACTAGGAATAGAGGGGAATTTTCTAACTGTACATCTACAAAAACCCTACGGTTAATGTCATGCATAATGTTGAGAAAGCAGAAGGTTTTTTTTGTTTTGTTTTGTTTTTGAGTTGGAGTCTCACTCTGTCACCCAGACTGGAGTGCAGTGGCTGCTCCCGGCCACCACAGCCTCGACCTGCTGGGCTCCAGCGATCCTTCTGCCTCAGCCTTCCAAGTAGCTAGAACTACAGGCGCGCGCTACCACGCCCGGCTAATTTTTGACTTGTTGTAGAGATGAGGTCTCGCCCAGGCGGGTCTCGAACCTGCGGGCTCAGGCAATCCTCTCACCTCAGTCTCCCAAAGTGCTGGGATTACAGGCTGAGCCACCGAGCCCGGCTGAGAAAGCAGAAGTTTTCTTGTTAATATCAAGAACAAAGCAAATATATTTTGTCTCATTATTTTTCAGCATCATACTTGATGTGTTAGCTCATGCAAAAAGCAGTTTCACACATATCATTTTACATGTCTTATTCTTATTTAACCACCAACCAGTGCACATCTCAAATAACATTATTATTACCAGTCTAAAGATGAACAATCACAAGTTTAAAGGGGTTTAATGACTTGCTGGATGTCAAGTGAATATTAGATGTCAAAACCAAGCTTTGATTTCTGCGTTTACTCCAAATCAAAGACCATCTCCCTGATCAGAAGCACCAGTGGTTCTTGCAGAGACGGCAGCAAATGCCTTCAACAGCAACAATAACAAACAAAAACAAGGAAACAAGCCTTTATTGTGTTTGGTGTGGGCTACGAAAGTTAAGTGTTTGCCTTG
>NW_006972838.1:0-627 GCF_000164805.1 Carlito syrichta | reverse complement strand
CTGATATATTCTCTACAGAGGAATTACTGAGTCACATGGTAGGTCAATATCTAGTCCTCTTAGAAACTGCCACACAGTTTTCCAAAGATGTTGCTCTACTTTTCAGTCCACATGCAGTTTAGAAGCATTTATTTTTTCCCAAATCCTTACCAGCCTCTGTTATTGTTTGTTTTATTAATAATGGCCTGTCTTATAGGGGGTATGTAGTATTTCAAATTGGTATCATTTGCATTTCTTTGATGATGAGTGAGGCTGAGCAATTTTCATGTGTCTGCTGGCTGCCCGTATCTCTTCTTATGAAAAGTGTCCAATAACGTATTTTGCACACTTTTCAAAGGGAATGTTTGTCTGATTTTTCTGAGTGTCTGAGTTTCTTGTAGATCCTAGATGTTAAGTCTTTTTACAGGTAAATAGGTGGAGAATTGTTTTTCCCATTCTGTTGGCTGTATACCTGTTCTTCTGATGATTTGTTTTGTTTTGAAGAAGTATGTTAATTTGATGAGATCCCACTTGTCAAACTTACTTCTTAAGACATGGGTATTTAGGGCTCTGAAGAGGAATTAGTTTCTGGTTCTAGTTTCCCTAATAGTTTCTGCTGCGTTTCCTAAGATTATTATAATTTGGTGT